>NW_005871108.1:4726001-4768852 GCF_000147115.1 Myotis lucifugus
GGACTCGTAAGTCTATTTCTTTCACAGGTAAGGGAGATTTTCTGTCATTATTTCTTCAAATAGGTTTCCTTTCCTTTTTTAATTTTTTTTTTTCAAATAGGTTTTCAATATCTTGCTCTCTCTCTTCTCCTTCTGGTACCCCCATAATGTGAATGTTGGTACACTTGAAGTTGTCCCAGAAGCTCCTTACACTATCTTCATATTTTTTAAAAATATATTTTATTGATTTTTTACAGAGAGAAAGGGAGAGAGATAGAGAGTTAGAAACATCGATGAGAGAGAAACATCGATCAGCTGCCTCCTGCACATCTCCCACTGGGGATGTGCCCGCAACCCAAGTACATGCCCTTGACCGGAATCGATCCTGGGACCCTTCAGTCCGCAGGCCGACGCTCTATCCACTGAGCCAAACCGGTTTCGGCTTTATTTTTTAATTCATTTTTATTTTTGCTCTTCTGATTGGGTGTTTTTTGTTTCCTCATATTTCAAATGTTGATTTGATTCTCCAAAAACTCTACTCTATTATTGAATCCCTGTAAATTATTCTTTATTTTAGTTAGTGTATGCTTAATTTCTGACTAGTCTTTTTTTTATGTCTTTGACATTCTCACTAAGATCCTTGAAAATCTCACTAAAGATCCTTGAAGCTCTCATGAAGATCCTTAAGTAACCATATAACCATTGTTTTGAACTCTGTATCTAGTAGCTTGCTTGTTTCCATTACTTTCATTTGTAACATGTTTCTTTGTCTCCACATTTTGGCTGTTTCCTGTGTTTGTTTATATATATATTAGGTAGAGCTATTATGTTTCCTGGAATTGGTAGAGTAGCCTTGTATATTAGGTGTCCTGTAGGACCCAGTGGCTCAGCCTTCCCAGTCACCTGAGCTGGGCACTGTAGGTGCACCCCTGTGTGGGCTGTGTACACAGTTTTGTTATAGTTGAGCCTTGATTGGTGTCACTGGGAGGAATTGGCCTACAGGCCAATTGGCTGTGAGGACCAGCTGCGTCTACAATGGAAGAGCTGCTATGCAGGAGATACCCCTATGTAGCAGGACTTGCTTAGTGGGGCTTTGGTGTTCACTGAGCCTGCCCCTTGAGTGGGTTGTTTGTGGACATGTAGAGTTGTAATCTGGTATGGTCTAAAGCTGTCTACTGGGTCACTGGCTCTGGGTCCTCCTGGGAGGTGCAAAGTCAGCCATTGCCTGGTGCCACCCAGCAGGAGCTATAGAGAGATCTGTAGATTGCTGCTATTTGTATTGGATTGGAAGTGCCCAGGCAAGGCCCAGTTGTGAGGCAAGGCAGGCCGGTACTAGTGCTGGGTTGTAGGCCTTTTATTGATAGTTTTGAAGTACACTGACTCCAACTGCTGCTTGTTTAAGAGGTTTTAGCAAAGTCTGAAGCATGAACCAAGACAGGCCATTCATATGGAAAAGCAGCTGCAAACAGCTTGGGTAGGGCTGCAAATTGGATGGGGTGGGGTCTCAGGGAATCACCAGAGTGGAGCCAACAGTGTGGGCCATTGCTGATGGAAACTCAGATATGGCTTCCAGTCAGCTCTGCAATGGGGGAGGTTCAAACACAGGAACAATGATCCCTGAAAGCACCCCTATTTGGGAGAAAGCTGCCCCCAAGTTCCTGTCCTGATACCAAACAGTCCAGTTCCTCCCTGTATGTTCCTGGATTTCTTCAAAGCTGCCACCTGGTGCTGAAGCTCAGAGGAATCAAGACAATGTATGTTTGTGTGCCGGCTCTTTAAGAGGAACACCTGGGACTCCCACAGCCTCTGTGTCACTCTGCCACAATCCCTGCTGGTTTTTATAGCCTGAAGTTACAGGGACTTCTCTTCCCAGCTCTATAACCCTGGGCTGGGGGTCTGGTATGGGGCTGGGACCCCTTGATTCTCACAGGAGGCCTTGGAGTTATCCCTCCTGATTAAAGAAATGCCATATATGGGTGTCTGACCAGTTCGTTTCTTACCTTCACTCCTCGTACCAGTCTCAATGCACTTTCTTCTTTACTTCTCTACTTGTAGGACTTCCATTCAGCCAGTTTTCAGGTGGTTCTGAATGATGGTTGTTCTGTATTTTAGTTGTAATTTTGATGTGGTTGTGGGAGGCAGTGAGTACCAGTGTTTACATATACCACCATCTTGGTTCCTAGAAAGTGTTGACTTCCTATTATGGTAGATGAGAACTTAATTCTTGTATACTCCTCCAATTTCTTTCATTTTATAATATAATTATAGCTCTGTTTTTAAGTTAATTTAAAAATCAATGTTTACATAAGAGTAATATTACGATTTCATTTCCTTTTATGTACAAATTTTTGTTTTTTTCTGAAGTTAAAATTGCCTGCCATTTTTCTTTCACAACTTGCCTTTATCATATACTCAATATTTTTCAAACGCTCTATCATATCCTTTATATTCTAGGAAGCCTTCCTTTTCCTCTAAAGTTTTTCGCCTTGGAGCCCACCTTCTACCTGCTCTAATTTTTATTAATGTTTTTTACAATGTCAGATTTTCATTGATTTACTCCAGTTGATATACTTCTTATGGAGCCATAGTATGACTTTATTTTCAACCTGTACTGTGTCATTTAGATAGCTGTAGTGCCATTAGCAAACCACATTTGTAGCTCGTTCCTTGTTTAGGGGCATGTCTCATACATACTAGTATACTGAAATAAACCTCAAAGGAAATAGTGCTCTTAGGAAACTACTCTAATTAGCCAAAATAGAATCATATTAATGAAGAATTTGGCTTTTTACTTTTAGCTTGACACATTGTAAATGTTCATGGAATAATGGTATTTTTAGAACTTGAAGCAATTTAGAGTTCATTTGGCCAACTCTCTTTATAGATGGGTAGATTAAGGCCAGAAAGGCTAAGTGATTTGCTTGAGGATTATATATTGCTTAGAGATAGAGCTGAGACTAATCAGATATTCTCACTCTTAGTCAACTACTCTTTTCACCATAAGATACTATTCCTTATTCTAGTTCAGCATTTCTCAACCCGTGGGTCGTGACCCCTTTGGGGGTTGAACGACCCTTTCACAGGGGTCGCCTAAGACCATTGGAAAACACATATATAATTACATATTGTTTTTGTGATTAATCACTATGCTTTAATTATGTTCAATTTGTAACAATGAAATTGGGGGTCACCACAACATGAGGAACTGTATTAAAGGGTCGCAGCATTAGGAAGGTTGAGAACCACTGTTCTAGTTGTTCAGCACTTGGCTTTGACAATGAAAAGAGGAATTAGTCAAGTTAGACATAAATTCAATTTAAATTAACTGTCTTAAAAATATCAGAGAAAATGTGTTATCAGGTTTAAATGGCTCAGACCCTGGTCTCATGGAATTCTGTTTGAGAAGAGTAGGCCTATATAAAACAGCCTCAAGCAATTATGGGCCAAACTGCAAAAAGTCACGTAAAGTAGTTCACAGAAGGGAGAAAGCATGTAGGCAGGCAGTATAACAAAAGTTAGGAGGATGGATTTTGGTGTCAAACTAACTTAATTTGAATCTATTTCTGCCACTAACTGTATGATTGTGTACAAGTTACTTAACCTTTTCGAGTCTCAGTTTCTCAGTTTTTAAATGTGGATAAAAATAGGTGTTTGTTTTTTTTAATATCATGAAGTTGTCAATTGAATAGGATAAAAACAAATAAGCTCATGTGTCCGACTCCTGGTACATTGAAAGTACTCAATAAAATTAGCTACCATTATTATTATCGGAACAGTGAGAAGTCCTAGTCTCTCTGGAGTAAAGGGTTTATTCAGGGAATAATTTATTCATTCAATAAATACTTATTGAGAACTTACTCTATACCAGGCACCATTCTGAGCAAACCAACAAAGTCCCTGCCCTCATGAAAGTTATATTCCAGTTTGAGAAGACAATAAACCAGTAAATGACAGGTAATGATAAATGCTATAGAAAAACAGAGTAGCATAAGGGAAAAGAGAATGAGAATGAAGAATAGGGATTGATAAGGGAAGAACTCTGATAAAGGTGACCTTTGAGCAGAGATCTGAAGGAAATGAAGTGTGCTATGCAGATAGTTGGATTGGAAAGAAGAAATATTTCAGGTACACAGAAGAGTAAGTGTAAAGGTCCAGAGGTGGGAGTATGCTGCTGCCTGGGATGTTTGAGGAGTAACTGGAAAGTCTGTGTAGCTGAGGACGTGTGAGCTAGACAAAAAGAGAGTAAGGGATGAGGTCAGCAGGACACTAGATCAAGTAGAATCTTGAAAGTCAATATAGATTTTGGGGTTTTATTCACTCAAAATGGGGGCTGCTGGACAATCTTGAGTATAGATGAGGCAATAATTTGAATTACATTTAGAATCTGTCTTTTATGTTGAGAATAGGCTGTGTTGAGACTAGAAGGGCAATAATAGATTTTTTTGTGTTGAGAATAGGACAAGAGTAGAAGCAGGGAGACCAATTAGGGGGCTACTATAAAAATCAAGGTGGGCAATGGTGGTGATTTAAACCATCATAGTTGTAGCTTGAAGGTTATTAGTACAAATCTGTGTCTATTTTGGGTGAAGAACCCATGGAAGCTGCTTAGATTGGGTGTGGGTAGTGAGAGAAAGAGGAATGAATCAAGGTTATTTTCAACAGTGGATGAGGTCCAGGAATTGGAGATCTTGACTATTTTTGGAGACCTCTGAAAAGATTTTATGCAGGTAATGATGTGGTCACAGTTGGGCTTAAGAAGATTAATTTGGATACATGTTGAAGTGGGAGTGTGAAGTCAGAGAGCTGGGAATTTGTTATTCAGGGTAGATTTGCCTAAACTGGGATACTGCTGGTGGGAATGGAATGGAAAGATGAAATTTTAGAATAATTTAGAGGAAAGAAACCAATATAAGTAACTGGGTGTGTAGATAGTGGGTAGACAGGGGGAGAAAAAGAGAGAAAAGTCAAGGATCCCTTTAGTCTATATAACACTTTACCTTTTTCAAAGGCACACGTTTATCTGATCCAAGGGCTAAATTTGACCTCCAAACAAGATTTTGATTTCAGACTTTCACTTTCTTCCCCCTAGTATGGCAGGTAGAGGTGTTAGTGGGGATTTATGTGTATATGTGTGAGAAGGTGATCTGTGAAAAAAGTTATTGGAATGAGTCATCTAAGGGAAGATAGTCAGTGAAGGATATCAGGGGTAGCTTAAGGAGTGGGGGTTGGCTAGTTAAAGGGAACCCAGTGTACAGTAGGGAGTTTGAGGGATTAATGAAAGGATTTATGGGGAGAGGGTGTAAAGAGGGGTTAATGGCTATTATTTTGATGATTTTAACAGCTGCTCAATATCTAGGATTTTCCAATAAAGGACTTTGATCTCCAAAGCCCAAGAAATTTAGTATAGTTCATTCTTTTCATTGTTCGCTTTCAGTTGCCTGTGGCTGTTATTATCTTTGCGCCATCTCACCCTTCATCCTCAACTGAAATGATTGCAGTCTCTCCACAGTTCTGAATATTATGCAAACCTTCCTTAGAAACTGGAGCTTCTGTGAAGTAGGTGACTTTAGGAGTGACCTTATGATATAAGCTCTGCTCTCAGGATCTCTGTGCTCCTGACCTTGAATTCCAGAGTGTGATATTTAAAACTCTCCAGATTCCTGTGGGGTATGTGTGAGTGTGTGTATTTGAAAAGGTGAGGATGGTTGGGAAGGTGAGCCAAACCCATGTTCTGACAAGGAGTAGATTGTCAAGGTAGCATAGAAATCCAGAGTCGTAGAGTATATTGTCCTAGCATTCATATACAAGGACTCTTAATTATCTAGGTCTATCCTGAAGTTCATTTCAGTGATATGGGAATGGAGGAACGTTTTTGTCCTCCATCTATATCTTCAATGGTTTCACAACACTGTATTTACTGATTAAAATATACTTGATAAGGAAGTACACTCAAATCAGACCATTCTCTTTCCCTCTCTGAGTCTTCCTTTTGTGGGAGTGGTAAGAGATGAACTATAGATACACTGCAAAGTTCCTTCCAGCTCTCATATTTCAGAATTCTATGATTGTTTCTGAAGAGGAAGTGGCTTTAGAAATTCTGTTGTAACCAGTAGTGACTTTATGGTGACTCAGTAGGCAGGCCAGGCTTCTGTTGAAATAGTGAAAGAAAGGGAGGATTTTAGAAGGTTTGTGGTGAAGGAGCTAAGAAAGAGAGTTTCATCCCCTTTCCTGGGGCAATACTGTTGCTGGTAGCATAAGCATTTTAAGCTATTGGGAGATATGTGGGGAAATAACTGTTACTGGGAACAGTCTTTCTCCATTTGAATCAGGTGGGCAGATTGTAGAGGAGGGCTGGATGATTTCTTGTTTAAGATGCATCTCTAATCTGCTTCCCTGAGTTTCATGACCTTTGACACCTTAAAGAACCACTCCCTAAAGTAATGAAAATGAGATAAGTAGGCTGTGCTATCCAAATGAATAATCACTTTTTAGAAACAGGTGGGATATAAATAATAAATGTATAGTAATAATAATAATGTCTTATTATTATTATTATATACACACTAACATTTGTAATTATACATGTATAATAAATGGAGACTGACTTGAGACTTGATTCAGTGTCCTGAGCTCCATGTCAGCTACTTGAGTTTGTGGCTAATCTGACTTTTTATATCAGTGTGTTCAGTAAATATTTAATGAGGAGAATGACTTAAGATAATGCTCTTTTCTGAGCCCTCTTTTTCCCACCTATAAACTCTGTGTGTGTGTGTGTGTGTGTGTACAGGATACTTGCTCAAGTTATTTCTGGCAGTGACTTTCAGAATTTCTGTCACAAATGTAGGGAACTGTAGTGGAGATGCTGGAGGAAGGGGAGGAACCCAGTACTGAACTACTGCCCTTCTTTAAAAATATATTTTTTATTAACTTCAGAGAGGAAGGGAGAGGGAGAGGGAGAGATAGAAACATCAATGATGAGAGAAAATCACTGATCAGCTGCCTCCTACTGGGGATTAAGCCAAAACCCAGGTATGTGTCCTGATCAGGAATCGAACCATGACCTCCTGGTTCATAGGTCGTCACTCAACCACTGAGCCACACTGGCTGGGCTGGGCTCCTGACCTTTGAAGATAGCAGGTAGTCAGGTGGGACTATTGGTTCTTGCCTTAGGGCAGACTCACATTTACAACAGTAAGTACAGAAGGCATGGAGCTGGGGATGGGCCTCCCCCATTTTCCTGGATTTGGTATGGGAGAGACTGGGTACTGGTAATGATCCCCAGTGTCTGATACCTTGAACCACTGAGAATTTGAGACTTGGTTGCTGTCTTTTGAGTCATTTAGTCCACTTCCTATACAAAGCAGGAATTGTAGTCCCAATTATCTCCATCCTCCAACAATCCCCACAAGTGATCATTCTGATTCTGGACCACTATCAAGGCCACAGAGTTTGCTCACTACCTGTCCCATTGTTAGGCAGTTCTGTTACAAGGTTCTTATAGATATATCTCCTCTCCATAACTTTCCCCCCATTCTGTTCTCTTCCCTTGGTCTTAGTTCTATGTCCTGGTGCCACATAAGTAATCCTATTCCCTCCAGCCCCATAGACATTCCTTCAGGTATTTGAGGGCAGTTGTATCCTGTTGCCAGGCTGATGGTATAAAATTATAGAAATTTAAATATAGAAGATGCCTTGAAGATCATCTAATAATTTTCATTTTTAAGCATTATATTCCTTTTATTCAAATATAATATTATATGATATCCTATGTAATAAAGCAGGAGTATGTTAATTGACTGCCCCGCCCTCAAAGATGGCGGCACCAAGTCCCCTCTGCCCTGCCTGCCTCCAGTGTCCCCCAGTCCCCTCAGCTCCCCAGCCGCCCAAGGCCAGCCCAAGGCACAGGCAAGCCTCAAATGGCGGCTGCCCAGCCGCCCAGGGCCGCCTGAGGTTCAGGTATCCAGGGCTGGCCGAGGCTTGCGTTGCAGGCAGTGGGAGCAGCAGAGGTGTGATGGGGCGTTGCCTTCCCCTGATCGCTGGGTTGCCTCCCGCCCCTGAGGGCTCCCGGACTGTGAAAGGGGGCAGGTCGGGCTGAGGGATCCCCCCTCCAGTGCATGAATTTTGTATTGATATAATACAACAATATATAGTGATTAATAGGAACAGACTTTGGACTCTGCTTGGGTTTCAATCCTTACACTTGCTGGTTCGGCCTTACCTCTTTTAACCTCAGTTTTTCCATCTGTAAAATGAGAATAATAACAGTTCCTAAGACATATATTGTTGTGAGGAATAATTACAGTAATCTGTGTAAAGGGCTTAGTGCTTAGCAGTGTGTTAGCTACTTTTATCACTATGCCAAGGCCCACACCTAAAACAGGTAAGAACAGAGCTAATCCTGGTTGAAGCATGGGTGGGAGAACCAGAGACCCATTCTATTGTTTCTTCACCTGTCACTGGGTCCCTGGGAGGTATGTGTGTGGAACCTCTAGGGATTTGCAAAGCTCAGTTTGAAAATCCCTGATCTAGTCCAGTGTTCTTGTTTTAACAACTCCTTCATCATCCATGTCAGTCTCCTCTAGACATACTCTAGTTGGCCAATATCTCTCATTAAGTATTCTAGCTGTGGTTTGACTTGGAATGAGAACTATTACCATTTTTGCTCTGACTTTACATATCTAAGATTACATTAGCCCTGTTGACAGTCACACTCTACCATTCAGTTTACAATTTCACATAATACCTAAGAATTTTCTATTTATTCTAATAATAAACTATGTCGCTATGTTGTACTTGTATATTTGTTTTTTAGAACCTGGTATGTTTCACACTAACACTTGATAGATGAGGAACTCAAGGGTTTTGTTGTTTGTTTTTTTAAATATTTTTTTAAGATTTTAAATTAATAAGAGAGAGGGAGAGAGAGAGAGAGAGAGAGAGAGAGAGAGAGAGAGAGAGAGAAACATTGATGTGAGAGAAACATTGATCGGTTGCCTCCCCCACACGCCTGACTGGACCAGGGATTAAACCCCCAACCTGGTTATGTGCTCTGACTGGGAATCAAACTCGCCCCCTTTTGGTGTATGGGATGATGCTCCAACCAACTGAGCCACACCGACCAGGGCAGAGAAACTTGAGGTTTAGAGAGTCAATGTGACTTAGCTAGAGTCACATAGCTGATATAACTTGTTCTGGACAGAAGAACACCTACATGCTTTGTTGTAGATACTATGCTTCTACTCACAGCATTAGCTTCTTTGACAATATTTCACTTGTCTACCTAGTAGTTTACTTAGAGGGTTTAGGGCTGGCTTTAGAAATGTCAAGCACATTTTATAACGATAATTTATAAGGCTAAAAATATTTAAGAGCCCTGGCCACTTTCCTCAGTGGTTAGAGCATTGGCCCACAGACCAAGAAGCCCCGGTGGGGGCACGTGTGGGAGGCAGGCAGCCAATCAATGTGTGTGTGTCTCTCTTTCTCCTCCACTCCTCCCTCCCTTCTGGAAATCAATGGAGAAAATATCCTCGGTTGAGAGTTAAAAACCCCCAAAACATTTAAGAGCAAACCTCAAAGAAATAGCATCCTTTCCTTAGCTGAGATGTTCTCATTCATGTATTCATTAAACTTTTTTTTTTTTTTACCGACTATCTATTCTATTATATATCGTCTGTATCCTACCTTGAGAATAGTGGGTGGGGGCAGAGGGCATTAGCAAGGGAACCAGTAAGGAGGCACTGACAATAGTTCAGAAAATATATGATCATGAAGATAATGGTAGAGGTCATGAAAAGTAGTCAGCTTTTGGAATATTTTGAAGGCAGAGCCAGTAGGATTTGCTAATGAACTTGATATGGGGTATAAGAGAATGGAGTCAAGAATATCTTAAAGGTGTTTTTGTTTGTGCAACTGGAAAAATTGAATTTCCATGAGTTGAGTTGGAGAACCTAGGAGTAGAAACTTTGGGGAAGGATCAGGAATTTGTGTTTTATACATAGAGATGTAAAATTGCAGCTATAACAAATGCTAGGGAGCCAATGAAGAATTTCAAGTAAAGGTATGACATATCAGAGTTACATTTTGAAAAGATTACTCTCTTGATCATATAGAGAGTTCAGCCTGAAGATCTGCATCTGCAAGCAGAGGTGCTAACCTCTGCTTTGGGACCTTCAGCATCTGATAATATGCTCTAAGCCTCAGTTTCCCAACCTTTCAAATGGGGATTGCAGGTCTTATCCTGCCAATCTCAAAAGATTGCTCTAAGAATTAACTGAGATGAAAGATAAAAAGCACATTGAAAAGAGTTACTACTGTGTGGTGGTGCTAACACTCATACATATCACATATGTCCAAGGACATTGTTAGGCAGAGGGATTCAAGACTGGCAGCCACATATGACTTTTCTATCCTTTCCAAAATACCCTTTTTTCTTCTGATGAATACTTAGACTCTTTTTTTCAAACCTGGTTCAAAATCCATCTTTTCTAGGAAGTATTTAATGATTGACCATACTTAAGTTATTTCTTTTTTCATTCCTTTGATGATTTCCTACTCCTGCATTTTCTTGTTCTTGATCACTGTTTCCCAAGATTGGCTTTAGATGGTGGGTGGTTTAGATCTCTCTAATTAAAGACTTTAAGCTTATGGAAGTAATGAATAGCTTCTTATTTCCTTCCTTTTGTGATTTAGCAAGCAGTGGCATTGATTGTTGGGTGGCCACTGGCAAAGATCATTCTTTTCTGTTCCACCATTACTTGGGATTTTAGTAGGTAAAAATTTCTGAAGTGGAGGAGGGGCCTTTAGTCTAGAAGCCTCTCTGGCTTTTTTTAACCTACAGAATAAAATTTAAACTAAGTATTTGGACACTTTCTATGAGCCCTCCCTAATCTAAATTATCAATCTTTAAAGTTTTGAAACATTTCTTAAATGTATAGAAAAGTTACAAGTACGTACAGCTTTTTCTCAGTTACTGCAGCCTGTTCTTAGGTGCAGACAGGAGAGTGGAGCCAACACGCAAGTGGTCCAGAGCTAGGTTTGTGGCAAAACCTAAGTGACCCCCACAGAGATCCTTCAAATCTCACCTTGGCCAAGAGCTGAAGCTCTGTATGGGCTGTGGAACAAACGTGAAGTCTGGCAGATAACATTACTCTGCCCAAGATCATAAAGCTGCTCAGGGCTGCTGATGCATGCCTCCATTTGAAGGCAACACACTGCTACAGTGACTCATTTGCATCCAGGTGCTGGACAAGGGCAACATGAACTGGATTACATCCTGATCCTAAAGATCAAGGATTTTTTTTTAAAAAAAAGGTCTTCAAGCTTAGCTTGGCCAAGTTTATCCACCATGTCTGAGTGCCGATCCGCCTGCTCCATATCAGTGTTTGCAAACAGGTAGTGAATATCCAGTCCTTCATTGTCCTCCCAGACTCCCAGAAGCACATCTATGACTTTCCTTATAGGGAGGCCTCACGGAGAAGAAGAATGCCTAAAAGGGCCAAGGTAGGGCTGGAGCAGGCAATAATGAGGAGGAGGATTAAACCCACCATTTCCTCCTGGACTGGTGGATTGTCTAATTTTCGAGTGGTGGGAGAAGGAGGAGGCCAAAGGATAGCCCTATAAATGGCTCCAAATCAGGTTGTGAAGCCTAAATTCCAGGAGGGTGAGAGAGTGCTATGCTTTCATGGGCCTCTTTTTTGTGAAGCAAAGGGTGTAAAGGTTGCCAAAAGGGACAAACAAGTGAAATACTTTATACATTATAGAGGTTGGAATGAAAATTGGCAAGAATGGGTTCCAGAAAGCAGAGTACTCAAATACATGGATACTAACTTGCAGAAACAGCAAGAACCTAAAAAAACCAGTCAGGTCCGGCTGGCGTGGCTCAGTGGTTGAGAGTCGACCTATGAACCAGGAGGTCATGGTTCGAGCCCCAGGTAAGGGCACATGCCCAGGTTGTGGGCTCCATCCCCAGTAGGGGGCGTGCAGGAGGCAGCCAATCAATGATTCTCTCTCATCATTGATGTTTCTATCTCTCTCTCCCTCTCCCTTCCTTTCTGAAATCAATAAAAAATATATATATTTTAAAAAGAGCTTGAGTAGATCCTACTGTTGAAAACAAGAAAACATTCATGAACAGAATTGACATTAAAGGAAAGATTGCTGAAGAACTAAAATCATGGCTTGTTGATGACTGGGACTTAATTACCTGGCAGAAACAGCTCTTTTATCTTCCTGCCAAGAAGAATGTGGATTCCATTCTGGAGGATTATGCAAATTATAAGAAATCTCAAAGAAACATATAATAAGGAGTATGCTGTGAATGAAGTTGTGACAGGGATAAAGGAATAAGTAACTTCAATGTAATGTTGGGTACTCAGACACTCTACAAATTTGAGAGACTGCTACTTGCTGAATTCATCGCAGATCACCCTGAGGCACCCATGTCCCAGGTATATCTACTGAGATTATTTGTACACATTGGAGTGATGCTAGCCTCTACACCTCTGGATGAGAAGAGCCTTGCTTCATTACTGAATTATCTCATGATTTCCTAAAATACCTGGCAAAGAATTCTGCAACTTTGTTTAGTGCCAGCGACTATGAAGTGGCTCCTCCTGAGTACCAGCGGAAAGCTGTGTGAGGCACTTAGTTACACTTATATTTGGATCTCTGTAACACATTTCTGTTCTTAGTCTTTCTCTTGTACAAATGATGTACTTTGAAAATGTTAGTGTATAACAGAATTGATGTCTGTTTTCTGTTTGATTTTAAACAAAATAAAAGGGGTTACAGCTCCTTTTTTCTTTTCCTTTTTATTTCAAAGTTGCTACCAGTGTATTGATGGATAACGGAGAGACATAGTGCAGAGCAGGGGTGGGAAACCTTTTTTCTGCATCATTTGCTTAATATAATTTACTTAATATAAATTTATGTTGCTATAAAAAAAGCTCCTAGATTTATTGAATTTCAAGTGCCAATTGCAGTTGCCTTGGCAGGACCAGATCAAATGATTTCTTGGGCCTTATACAGCCCACAGCCCGGACGTTCCCCACCCCTACTGTAGAGTGTTCTATTGCCTAGTTGATAAAGCTGCTTTTGAATGCTGGTGGTTCTATTCCTTTGACACTATGTACTTGTATAATATGTGTTAATGTTATATGACAAAATGCTCTGATTCCTAGTGCCAAAGGTTCAATTCAGTGCATATAACTGATCACACTCATCCATTTGTGCTTTTTCTTCTTTTTTATTGGTGCTTAAAGTAAAGAGCTTATCCTTGGCAAGTCATTCACATTGTTCCTTAGGCATTTTACCTTTGTTCAGATTGTTGAAGAGTGGTGGCTTGTTTATGGTTTTTGTATTTGTGTCTAATGCACATTTTAACATGATAGATGCAATGCATTGTATAGCTAGACTTTTCTGGAAAAGCCAGTCTTTTAGGAATTGTTTTTCAGATCTTCAATTAATTTTTTCTTTAAATTTCAAAGAGAGAAAAAACAGAGCTTATAGTTTTACTAACTGGGAGAATCATTCTTTTATTTAGATAAAAGAAATAAGATCCTGAAGTTATTCACTCTGGAACACATAACAGAGGTTGTTGTTGCAAGAAATTTCATATATATATATATATATATATAATCTATATCTATATCTATATTTGATTATATATATTTCATTATATTTATATTTACTTGATTTCAGAGAGGAAGAGAGAGGGAGAGAGAGAGAGAAAAACATCATTGATGAGAGAGATTCATTGATCGGCTGCCTCCTGCATGCCCCACACTAGGGATTGGCCCTGCAACCCAGGCATGTGCCCTGACTGGAATCCAACAGTGACCTCCTGGTTCATGGGTCGACGTTCAACCCCTGAGCCATGCCAGCCCAGCTTGCAGGAAATTTTTTTATAGTATATCAACACCTGCACTTCTGAGTATGATTTTTGACTGAAGCTCGTTTTTGAAACCAGTGTTTGTTTCTTTTTTACTATGATGTTTTCATACATGGAAATTTATCAGAATGAATAGTAACACGGACCTCTTGTTGAACTTTAGTTTCAGCTTCTCTTGAGGATAACTGTCTTATGTATTTTAAGTCAGAGAATCCAAATGTGACATCCCAAACTGACAGTAACCTAATTTTATTTGTATGGCTAGCCATGCTCCATAGACAATCCACTAGCTTCTAGCACAGTGGTTCTCAACCTTCCTAATGCCACGACCCTTTAATACAGTTCCTCATGTTGTGGTGACCCCCAACCATAAAATTATTTTCGTTGCTACTTCATAACTGTAATTTTGCTACTGTTATGAATCGTAATGTAAATATCTGATATGCAGGATGTATTTTCATTGTTACAAATTGAACATAATTAAAGCATAGTGATTAATCACAAAAACAATATGTACTTATATATGTGTTTTCCGATGGTCTTAGGCGACCCCTGTGAAAGGGTCGTTCGACCCCCAAAGGGGTCACGACACACAGGTTGGCGACCCACAGGTTGAGAACCGCTGTTAGCAGCAGTTTGTTGTTGTTGTTAACTTTTTCTTCTTTTTTGTGTTAAAATATAAATAACATAAAATTTGCCATCTTAACATTTTTAAGTATACAGTTCACTGGTATTAAATATATTCACATTGTTGTGCAGCCATCACCACTGTCCATCTTCAGAACTCTTTTCATTTTGTAAATCTGAATACTATACTTATTAAACAACTAGAGGCCCGGTGCACAAAAATTTGTGCACTGGTGGGGAAGGAGGATGGAAGGGTGTCCCTCAGCCCCACTTGTGCCCTCTCACAGTCTGGGACCCCTCGGGAGATAACCACCTGCTGGCTTAGGCCCGTTCCCCGGGTGGCAGATAGCAGGCCCGATCCCTTGGTGCCTGCCCTGCCTCCCCGGTTCGCACACACGGCAGGGCCGATCTGGGGGTTGGGGCGCCGCCCCGGGTCGGTTCCCACACGGACGGGGCGCTGCCCCGGGTCAGGTCGCACACGGGACGCCCGGGCAGGCCAGCCAATCGCTGCTGCCCCGCCCGGCCGCCCCAGGTCGGGTCGCACACGGGACGCCCGGATGGAGGCCGGGCGGGCTGGCCAATCACTGCTGCACTGCCTGGCTGCCCTGGGTCGGGTTGCACACAGCACCCGCTGCCCCGGGCGCAGATAGCAGGCCCGGATGGCAGCAGGGCAGGCAGGATGGCGCTGTCCCACCCTGTCTGCAGTATGCAAATTAGCCGCCATCTTTGTTGGTGATTAATTTGCATATCACGCTGATTAGCCAATGGGAGGCATAGCAAAGGTACGGTCACTTACCATGCTTGTCTATTATTAGATAGGATAACTCCCCATTCTCTTGTCCTCCCAGCCACAGGGACCTACCAATCTGCTTCCTGTCTCTATGATTTTAACTGCTCTAAGTACCTCACATAAGTGGAATCAAACACTATTTGTATTTTTTGTGACTGGCTTATTTTGCTTAGCCTGATGTCCTCAAGGTTCATCCATGTTGTAAAATGTATCAGAATTTCCTTCCTTTTTAAGGCTGAGTAATATTCCATTGTATGTCCGTACCATGTTTTCCTTATCCATTCATTGGTTGGTGGACACTTGGGTTGCTTCCATGTTTTAGCCATTGTGAATAATACTGCTGTGAACGGGAGTGTACAAATATCTCTTTGAGACTTTGCTTTCAATTCTTTTGGGTATATACCCAGAAGTGGGATTATTGGATCATGTGGTAATTATATTTTTAATTTTTTTGAGGAATCTCCATACTGTTTTCCACAGCAACTGTACCTAACCAACAAGAGTTCCAATTTCTTCACATTTTCACCAACATTTGTTATTTTCTGTATTTTGTTTTTATAGTAATCATCCTAATATGTGTAAGGTGATATAACTCGATTTGAAATTCCCCAATGAGAAAAAGAAAAAGAAATTCCCCAGTGAGTAGTAATGTTGAACATCTTTTCATCTGCTTATTGACCATTCCTATATCTTCAGGGAAATTACTATTTAAGTCCTTTGGCCATTTGAATTGGGTTAGTTGTTGGATCTGCTGCCTCCTACACACCCCACACTGGGGATCGAGCCTACAACCTGGGCATGTGTCCTGACTGGGAATCAAACCATGACCTCCTGGTTCAACCACTGAGCAATATTGGCTGGGCTGAATTGGTTGCTTTGTTATTGTTTTTGTTCAGTTTTAGAAATTCTTCATATATTCTGGATAGAAATCCCTATGAGATATATGATTTTCAAATATCTTCTCCCATTTTGAGGGTTGCCTTTTTACTTTGTAGATAGTGTCTTTTGATGTATACATTTTAAATTTTCATGAAGTCCAATTTATCTATTTTTTCTTTTATTGTTTCTGTCATTGGTATCATATCCAATAAATCATTGCCAAGTCCAATATTGTGAAACTTTTGTTCTGTTAGGTAAGGGTCCAACTTATAGATAGCCATGCTCCAGTAGCAGGTTTAGAAAAAATTAATTCTATATTTATGTGCCAAGCATATAGCAATATGCAAGGGAAATTTGGTGCTTGTCCTTATGAAGCTCACAATCTGGTGGAGCAAGATTTTTGCCTATGAGCTGGAATTTTACTTAGGAAGAAAATGTTAGGGATATTGTATTTTTCCTTATTTCAGGGGAGTGGGGTCAAGTCTATAGGAGCAAATGGATGACTAAGTGTTCCTAGCTCTGCCAAGGACTATGAAAGTAGACATCTGCAAGCTTCCTTGCCTGAATTTTTAAAAAATATTTTTTTTAGCCCTAACCGGTTTGCCTCAGTGGATAGAGCATCAGCCTGCGGACTCAAGGGTCCCAGGTTCGATTCCGGTCAAGGGCATGTACCTTGGTTGCGGGCACATCCCCAGTAAGGAGTGTGCAGGAGGCAGCTGATAGATTTTTCTCTCTCATCGATGTTTCTAACTCTCTATCCCTCTCCCTTCCTCTCTGTAAAAAATCAATAAAATATATTTTTTAAAAAATATTTTTTTTATTAATTTCAGAGAGGAAGGGAGAGGGAGAGAGAGATGGAAATGTCAACGATGATGGGTATGTGCCCTTGACCAGAATCAAACCTGGGACCCTTCAGTTCGCAGCCCAATGCCCTATCCATTGAGCCGAACCGGTAGGGCTGAATTTTTGAGTCTTTCAGGAAGTTCTCAAGATATTGACCATAGGCTAAAGCTCAAAGTGGATGGCAGTCTTCTCTGCTTCTCACAGTGCTCCTGGAGATTCTTAGTACACAGCCTTCTCCATGTTTATTTAAATACACTCCAAATTGGCACAGTGGAACAAACACTACCCTGGGTATCAGAAACGTGGGGCTTGGTTACAGATTTGTCCATAACCATCCTGTGTCTGTGTGGCCTTGGCAAACCACTCCCTCTGGATTTCTTATATCTTTACAATGGGGATAATAATACCTGCTTTTCAAGTAGCTGTGAGGATCATGTGAGGGAATATTCTCTACAGCATTTCTCATGTAAGGAATTAGCAGGATTTTTATTTGATCTACACAAACCCATGTGAGACAGGCATGTTGGGTTTCATTACTTTTATTTGGTCTATACCTCAGCTAAGTTTGTTCTTGTAAAACCTTTTTTCCTTGAAACTGACTTTTAGGGTCCATTCTCCTGTCTTTGAAAGGGAGAAATGAGAATCAGGGAGTCTAAGATACATTCGATATTATCTGGTCTAACACCAACTTTCCCCTTCCTCCTGACTCCCCCCTTTCATCTTATATTTGACAGAGAAGGAAACTGAGGCTCAAAGAGAGGGGAGCCCTAACCGATTTGGCTCAGTGGATAGAGTGATAGCCTGTGAACCCAAGGGTCCCAGGTTCGATTCCGGTCAAGGGCACATGCCTGGGTTGTGGGCTTGGTCCAATGTGTAGGAGGCAGTCAGACAATGATTCCCTCTCATCACTGATGTTTCTCTCTCTCTTCTTCTTCTTCCTTCCTGTCTGAAATCAATAAAAAATATATTTTTTTACAAAAAGAGAGAGGAGCCCTGGCTGGTTTGGCTCACTGGATAGAGCGTCGTCCTGCAGACTGAAGGGTCCCAGGTTCGATTCCGGTCAAGGGCATGTACCTTGGTTGCGGGCACATCCCCAGTAGGGGGTGTGCAGGAGGCAGCTGATCGATGCTTCTCTCTCATTGATGTT
Organism: Myotis lucifugus; assembly: GCF_000147115.1. Lineage (NCBI taxonomy): Eukaryota > Metazoa > Chordata > Mammalia > Chiroptera > Vespertilionidae > Myotis > Myotis lucifugus. Next base: position 4,744,155 of record NW_005871108.1, read on the forward strand.
TCTAACTCTCTATCCCTCTCCCTTCCTCTCTGTAAAAAATCAATAAAATATATTTTTTTAAAAAGAGAGAGGAAATTTCATGCAAATTCACCATTGAATTAGGGGTCAACAATAAGTCTAGGTCTGGTGACTCCAAATAATTACCTGAATATCTTCTTTAAAAACAAACAAACAAACAAAAAAATATATATGGAGTGAGAGAGAGAGGAAGGGAGAGGGAGAGAGAGGGATAGAAACATCAATGATGAGAATGAATCATAGATTGGCTGCCTCCAGCACACCCCCTACTGGGGATCGAGCCCGCAACCCAGGCACGTGCCCTTGAGCAGAATCGAACACAGGACCCCTCAGTCCGCAGGCCAATGCTCTATCCACTGAGCCAAACTGGCTAGGGCCTAAAGATCTTCTTAATAATCCAGATTCCTGGACCTCCCTCAGCCTATTGAATCAGAATCGCCAAATGATTAGACTTTCGTGTTGTATTTTTTTAACCTCCTCAGATGCTTCTGATGTGGTAGACAGCGATGTGGTGACAATAATATTTGAAATATTATTTAGCTCAATAGCCTTAAACTTTAAAAATTGTACACTTAAAAGAATTTTGAAAAATTATGTAACTTCACACATTTTAAAGTTTATACTTAAGCATCCTATATAATAAAAGGCTAATATGCAAATCGACTGAATGGGGGAACAACCAGTCACTATGATGCACACTGACCACCAGGGGGCAGATGCTCAATGCAGAAGCTGCCCCCTGGTGATCAGTGCGCTCCCACAGGGGAAGCACCACTCAGCTAGAAGCCGGGCTCAGGGCTGGCAAACGTAGTGGCAGTGGTGGGAGCTTCTCTCACCTCGAGGCAGTGCTAAGGACCCCTTGGGGGATATCTGCCTGCTGGAGGAGCAGGCCTAAGCCAGCAGGCGGACATCCCCCGAGGGGTCCCGGGCTGAGGGATCTCCCCTCCAGTGCATGAATGTCATGCACCAGGCCTCTAGTTTTATCATAATGTTAAATAATTGCAATGTGCAATGTGTTTTATATTGTATACATATATATACTTTATATATCTTTTTCAAAACCTTGGAATTGCAAGTTTAGCTCATAATTTATAGAAAATTTCCACCATATGACCTAATTTGCATAGCAGTTCTCACTGTCAATATAATCAACCAAATCAGATTTACTTTCTGTTAGAAAATACCTAACTTATTTCTCAGTTAAAATAAGTATGTTAATATATGACCCTGTGAATACTATTTAACTTCTGAATTATAATTCTAATATAAGGCAAGTTGTCTTGTCATGAGTATGTCACCTGAATGAATTAAGATGTTACTCCTTTCAATACTGATTTCTTACAGAAGCTCTATGATTTGCCTTCTTGGGGCTTTCTCTGTCCAGTTATACATTCTCAAATTGTCCCTTTGTTTGGCACTTTGGAGGTTTATTTATTTATTTATTTATTTATTTATTTATCTCAGCATTGTACAGAAATAATAAGGATTGGGAAGAGAGAGAGAGAGAGGGAGGAAGGGGGAGGGAGGGAGAGAGATTTTTTTATAAACTGGGAGAAGGGTATTTGTGAAAGAGAAAGTGGGAAAGGAGGCCCAACTCAGATCAATGTTAGGAAAGATTACATATGGATATTGGGAATCTGAACACTTATTCTCTTAAAATTTTTCCAGCTCATGTACCCACAGGAATAGAATATACTAGCTAGAAAACAATGATTTAAACTATACTACCTATCTAAATAACCAAAGAACCATTGTAATGAATATTTTTTAGTGTGTCTGCTATACTTGAAAGACCTGATTACATGTAAAATGGTATCCCTGGCTTTCTTCCCACTTTCTTTTTCTGCTCCCGGCATATTCTGTTTTAGGCAGCATTCCAAATGCCGTGATAATAAAGGATCTGAGAGGGTTGCCTTTATTCACTTGTTTTGGGTAAGGCTAGCAAGGGGCATATGATGGTAGGAATGAATGTGTATGATTTCCCTCCTGGAATAGGTATGAATGCAGTGGGAAAAGTGTATGATTTCCCTTCTGTACTAGCCCAGGTCTGCCTTTTCAACAGAGAATAGGTACAGAATCCAACTGGCACCAAAACCACCTTGGCCAAGGGTAACAGGCACAAAGTCCCTGGATCAAGGCCTGAAAATAGCTGGCAGAAGGACAGGGTACAGTAATAGCCCACATTGCAAAGCAGAAGTCCTATAGCCTGAACCTCAGATCCAGGGGCTTCTTCCTTTTCTCCCATGTCATTTAGAAGTAGAATGCCGTGAACTAGAGATATCTAGAGTCTAGAACTAGCCACAGGATACTTTTAATATTTAAAATAATTAAAATTAAGTAAAATTAAAAATGGAGTTCCTCTGTTACATTTCAAGTGTTCAATAGCTATATGTGCCTTGTGGCTACCATTTTGGATAGCACTGCTTCAGAATAATGCTGCTAAGTAACCTCCAAGCCATTACTTACCTCTGTGCATTAGGTTTCTCATCTGTAAATAAGGATGGTGGACATCAAAAGCACAGCCATCCTCCTCTGGCATTCTAAATCTTTGGAGTGTGCTTCCTCCCACCTCTTCCTCCAGCCCTTCCCCCTCCTCTCCTGGCTACTGACAGGAGTGCCCAGAGGGAACATTAGGCTGCTAATTGTTCAAGTTATGTTGTTCCCACTCCTTGCTTCCTTTGTGAAAGGGAAAGTGACTTGGGGGTGTACTTACATCTGAGTGCCTCACATTTGTTCAGTGATTTATGGATCATAGAACACATTATTTCTTAATTTTACACAATCAAAGAATCTCTAAGTTGGGTCGTGACCCACAGGTTGAGAACCGCTGATCTAGTAGGTATCCTGTTCTGCAGCTATGTGGAGCTGGGCCTTGAAATTTGTGTTATTAACACTGTCTGACCACAAGTTGATACACACTGTTCTTACTTGATCCCAACCACATCATGAAGTCTGTTCTTTAGTATTCCTGCAAATCCCAGATTCTACATGGTATCTCCAGAGTTAGTGAGCTCCTGAAGGAGTATCTTCCATCATTGGACTGCTCTGACAGTTAGAAAGGCTTTCCTTATATTGAACTCTCCTATTTGACTTAGCTCTTCCATTTATAGCTATGTAACACTAGTTTGCTTCTTTCCCATATTAATCCTTCAGGTTCATTCAGCAAATATTTCTTGAACTTCTACTATATATACTAGAGCATACAAGATTCTTTGCAATGCTCTAGGCCAGTGGTTGGCCTATTAAGCAGAATAGAACAATGACAGGAGATGAATTGGAGAGGGTACAAGGCATAGTAAAAGTTTGGATTTTTTGACATGTAATGGAAGCCATAAAGGGTTTTAAGCAGGAGGTGATGTAGTTTGTTTTATTTATTTTTTATATAAATCATTCTGGTTGATATATGGATTGGAAAGGGGGTAAGAGTGAAGTGGGAGACCAGTTTGGGCATTGTGATTATCTAGGCAAAAGATGAGGATGGCTTGAAATAGGGTGAGATATTTGAGACTTGTTATGTTTCTCAATATCCTCTCTTCTTCATGCTAAACAGCACAGTCCAGTGTTTCTTTCATAACAAGTTTGACTCCTCTTCTCATCTGGGTGTTTCTCCTCTGAAAGGTGTATCTTACCAGGTTAGATACTGCCCTCCGAAGCTTCTGTGAAGAACTGTTTTCTCTGCATATTTTTTCCTTGACTCTTTCCTCCTATCCTGTGCTTTACTTTTCTGTTAGTCTAGGGAACTAAAATTTCCAATCCAATGACTATCCCTCTCATATAGAGAGGGGGAGCCCTAATCTTCCCTGTCATTAATAAATTATCAGTTTCCAATTATTTGACCATGAACCTTAAGTACTTATTGTGCGAACTGCACTTGGAGGAGACAGAGTATAAGAAGACATGATGATCCCTACCCCGGGAGAGCCCAGTGTATAATGGGAAAGATAAAGCCTCAATAAATGTAATACACGGTAGAACTGATAGGTCACAAGGAAAGTGAGATAAAGGGCCTTGGGAAGAAGAAAGAACTGTATCAGCTTTGGGGTGGGTGCAGAAAAAGAGAAAATAGGGAAGGCTTCATGAAACATGTTAATTTGGAACATCTGGGGCTTGTGAGAGGTGGGACAAGGAATACTTTTCATATGAAGTGTTCAAGGATGACCTCACTGAGAAGTCAACATTTGAGCAATAACTCAAATATAGGGAATAAATCATGTGGCTATCTGGGGGAAGAATGCTCCAAATAGAGGGCAAAAGTTCTGAGGTTAAGTGTGCTTGGTGTTTTTGCCAAACAGGAGGCCATGTGGCTGGAGCAGATTGACAGGGAGAGGAAGAGAGAATAGGAGTATATATGAGGACAGAGAAGTAATGAGGGTCTAGATGAGCGGTCGCCAACTGGTGGTCCGTGGACCACTGGTGGTCTGAGAGGTCCAAAAGGTTGGCAACCACTAGTTTAGATCATATAGGAACTAGTTGGCAATTGTTAGGAGTTTTACTTTTACTCACAATGGTATGGGAAGATATCTGAGCATTTTGAGTAGAGGAGTGACATGATCTGACTTACCTAATGGTGAGTTTGGTCTAGGATGGTAGGAATATTTATGAAGAGAAGTAGTCCTAATTCTAAATATATTTTGAATTAATATGGATTACAATACATTTGGAGAGTGTAAGGGTAAGTTAGGTAGAGAAAGCTCCCTGGAGGATGAAGATGAGATGACTGCATACCTTGGATTGTCCCATATCGTATAGCCTCCAGGTAAAGGGGAAGTTAGTTTGGTCTACAGCAAGGGTTCCCAACTGGTAGCCCATCAGCTAAATCTTATTAATAGTTTTGTTTGATCACAGTGTTTTAAACCTTTAAAATTTAGTTGTCAACACTTAAAAATTCAGAAATAGATTCCAGGCCTCTTAAAAACTGAAAAAAAAGGGCAAATTTGAGCTTTTATTCCTGAAGTGCAACAGTTAATAGGAACTAAGTTTATGTACTTAGATGTCTCCTTTTCCCAGAACATGTACTAGTATTCTCCAGTTTTCCAGTCCCCGCCCCTTCCTTCCCCGCTCCTCTCAAAAAATTTAGACGGTGTCATTGCACATGCACTGCTGTTTTCCTATAGAAGAGTTAAGAGGAGCCCTGGCAGGTGTGGCTCAGTTCGTTGGGCATCAATCCATTCCCAGTCAGGGCATATGCCCCGGTTGCAGGCTCAATCCCCAGTAGGGGGAGTGCAGGAGGCAGCCAATGTTTCTCTCTTCTCCCTTCCTCTCTAAAAATCAATAAATTATTCTTTTAAAAAAATGAATGAAAGAATGAAAAGGAAAGTTAACTATTTCTTGTTGCTATCAAAATTTTTCTTTTATATGGTCCACTTCACTCATTTATGTTACCTGCCTGGATCCTGTTGATTTTTGAGTTTGCAACTCCCAATGTAGAGGAAAGAGGACTGGACCCTGAGTCCTGGTACCTATTCTGCCTCAGTCTACCATGTGACCTTAAGCACAAAAAGTGGCCTCTTGGATCTCTTTCGAGCTAGGAGACTAAATTGGATATTCTTTGAAAAATTCTAACATCCTAGAGGGCTTGAGGTATTGCAGTATGCCAGTACTCTGTACCCTCCCCCTCCCAAACAGCCAGGGGGCCCAGCCCAGTATGTATGTCAGAGAAAGAAGACACTGGAAGGAGTAAGGTGCCTATATTAATAATGTATAACTTGAGCCCAGAGCCAGGGAGACGAATGTACACTGTGGTGTGTGTGTGTGTGTGTGTGTGTCTGTGTGTGTGTGTGTAATTAGAAATGGGCTCAAATAAGCTATTCTTGTATAGGTTTGTGCTTATCTATTCCTGTGTACTTTCTATGTACCAGGCTCTATTTTAGGTGCGGGTTAGCAATGAACAAGACAGACAATGTCTCTGTTGTAATGGAGTTTATATTCTAGTGAAAGACACAGATAATATTCAAGTAAATAAAATACATGAGATAATTTCAAATAATGGGAAGTTTCATGAAAAAAATAAAACAATGATTTGATAGAGAGTTTCTGGAGGGGCAAGCTGTGCACATAGGTGGGTGTATAAATGTGGTACGTGTACTTGCAGAAGGACCCATGTTTGACTCCTGGATCCATATATTTATGCTTATTTGTGCCTATGTATGTAAATGGGCAGATTCTATGCCTATAATATTTTGTATGTTATATGTAATATTATGCATTTCAGTGTACACAGGTGAGCTGTTATATTGGTATGCATGTGGAAACATATGTGAATGGGTATGTGGTATGTTCTGCATTTAGCCTTAACTGGAGATGTTCTGAAGTTCCTATGGCACGTCAGTGGGCCAGTTAAGGAAATGGCTTTTTTGCCTTTGGCATTCAGGACCATTTGCCAGCTTCTTCTCTCCTTGTTTCTTCCCACATTAGAAAGCTCTCTCTGCCTGGCTCCTCTCGGCCCTAGGGTGGCTAAGCCACGGAAAGGATAGTAACTTACTCAGTAAGCCAGGAAGTAGAAAGAGGCTGATAATCTTCTGTGTAACCTCCAAAGGCCTGGCTTCTTTGCTAGCCCCTGTCTTTTACACTGTGAGGGGAAAGAGTCTGGACTTGAAATCAGAAGACCTGAGGATCTATTCTTGGCTCTGCCGTTTATGATTGTGTGACCTTGGCCAAGCTATTACGTCTCTCTGGGTTTCAGTTACCATCTTCATAAGTACTCTGGGTAGTGTAGTATTTAGGGAGAGCTATGCAGTGCTGGTGCCTGAAGGAGGAGGGAAGGTATTCTGAGCAGGGACAATGGTATGATCAAAAGTGTGGAGGTGGGCCTTTGTGTGTGTTTAAGGGAAGCCAAGAGAAATCCACTTAGAATAAAATTAAAACTTCTTACCATTGCCTACAAGGCCCTACATGATCTGGTGCTGTCTACTTCTCATTCTTACCCTCCTTGTTCCCTATACTTAAGCTAAACTGGCTTCCTTTCTGTTCTTTGAAATGGCCAAGCTCTTTACCACCTCAGTGCCTTTCCAAATTTCAATGTTCTCTCTGCCTGGGGTACTCTTCCCAAGAATTCATATAGTTGCCTACTTCTCATTACTTAGGTCTTAGCTCAAATATCACCTCCCCAGGGAGAGGCCTTCCTTGACCATCTTATTTAGAGTATCATCCTCTAATGTTTATCAATATTTAAAATGCACATACCCTTTGACCCAACAATTTTACTTCTAGTAATTCACCCTACAGATATATTTGCAAGTGAATAAAATAACACATGAATAAAGATATTAATTGAAGCATTTATTTGTTAAATAAATTATGGTACATACAATCAGTAGAATATTATGCAGATGACAAAGAAAATTAAACAGCACAATAAGTCTTGATGGAGAATGATATCAATGTATATTGTTTTTTAAAAAGTAAGATTATTGAGCTCTATACTTAAGATTTATTGGATTTATAGTATACTCATAAAAATAAGACACAGAATAGTGTGTACTGTATGCTATCATTGCATAGAAAACAGTGACTATATATAAACATAAATACATGTATTTATGCTTGACTGATAGGCCTGTCCTGTGGTTATAGCAGCTCTTTCCCACGTCTACCCACACTGTGCTTAGTTGGGATCTATAGGGTACTTACTTTTCTTTTGAACAGCATTAAAATTCACTTTTTTAAACTTTTAAAATTTCCATCTTCAGTGATATCCCAAGGACTTTATGAAAGATGCTAAAAGTGTAGACTTTTTCCAAAGTGATTATCTTGATCACTCCACATTAATTCAGTTTCCCTATCTATACCTTCCATCTTACAAGGAGTGGCCTTGTCTGCATATTGACTATTTCTGGAAACTTATACAACATAGGGTAACAGTGGTTGCTAGTAGGCAGGGTGATTGGGGGTGGGGGGAGGGAATTTCTCATCACATATCTTTTTATGCAGTAACATTTGTATTTATTACTTACTCGAAAAATAAAATTGAAAAAGAAAAACCACTGAGGAGGAATATTCTTATAGCTAAATATTCACATATAATCATGAAAGTTCCTTAAAATGTCTTTTAAAAAAAGTATTTCTTCTCAAGTAATGGTTATCATAATCTGAAATTATCTTGGTTATATTTGTTACTTGTGTATTTCTTCCACTATCATTGGAATATAAGCTCCATGTTGTCAGGGATCTTGCTTCTCTTGTTTATCAGTGCCTTATTTCTATACATGTATATAGTACGTAGTAGTTATTGAATAAGCAAATGAACAAATGAAGGACTATCAAAGAAAACCAGGTGAAGCCTAGGGAGGACTGGGAGGCGAGGCTGAGGAGGACAAAAATCAGCTGATAGAGACTGGTGATTCTCAAACTTTAAATTTATATCACAATCACCTAGTGATTCTTTATAACAGCTTGTAATAAAGAAGTAGATTTTTGAATCCTGTGATTCTGATTCATTAGGTTTTAGTAGGGACTCAGGAATCTACATTTTAATACATTTCCCTAGGTGACTTGGGTACAAGTGATCTGGAGACCCCACTTTACATCTGTGATATAATTTCTCCTTAATACATCCCTAGGATAGAAGATAAAGGACCATCATCTCATTTTATCAACCTAAATGAGGCTGAGAGATTAACAATACATTTTTCCAATGACACAGCTTGTGTATAAAGTATACTTTGAAAGGGCAAAGTATCTGACCAGTCAGTTTAAGGTAAAATTGTAGATGGCTCACCCTCACAGGACATTCACAGGCCTTGGTGTTACTGAATGGATTTTACATTCCTATTTTTTGTTTGCGGAAGAGATTATACTCCCTAATGACTGGTTCTTTCTGATTTATCTCAGGGAGGGCAATGAGCCAGAGGAGACTACCCAAATCACATATCATGAACTTCTGGTCCAAGTGTGCCAGTTCAGCAATGTTCTCCGAAAACAGGGTGAGTGGGAAGGTCGGGGGAAGGGACTGGAGGGTCTGGCCTTGGGGTATCTGAGGACTTGGGGGAAGTAGATAAGGATGGGAGGAATCAGGTAATGGGAATAGAAGAGGTGAACTGGGGTGGTGGTGGTAGTGGTAGCTGGATGAGAGGGAGCGAGTAGCAGCAAGAAAAATCCATGGTCCATGGTCTGTGTCCTTTTCCTGCAGGCATTCGGAAGGGTGACCGAGTGGCCATCTACATGCCCATGATACCAAAGCTTGTGGTAGCAATGCTGGCATGTGCTCGCCTTGGGGCTCTCCACTCCATTGTGGTAGGAATTTGTGCTGGAAAGGGGGGCTGGTTGGGGATGGGACTCTGGAGAAGTAGGGTGGGCCTGGATGATGGAGGATCTTAAGAACCGGACTAAGGAGTTTAAAATGTTTTTGTTATAGTTTCCATATCAGTTATCCAGTTTCTTCTAGGATCCTGACTTAGAGACTCTAAAGGTTTTATGCATGACTCCTTTCCTTGTTCACTTATCCCTGGGTCCCCCTTTCCCTCAGTCTTTCTTCCCTTCCCTAGTTTGCAGGCTTTTCTGCAGAGTCTCTGTGTGAACGGATCCTGGATGCCAGTTGCAGCCTTCTCATCACTGCAGGTGACTAATTTTCACCCCTTCTCCAGAAGCCCTGTACCCCAAGTCTTTGTTCCAATCAGCTAGTTGAGCTTTGGACTGCTCAATGTAGAGCAAGCATGTCAAACTCAAAGGCTAACACAGGCCAAATAAACAAGGTTTAAGTTTATGTGGGCCACAAAAAAAATAAAAGCTTCAATTTTCATAGAAACTCAGGTTTATTTCGATAGAGACATGCTGAATTCAAAGGGCTGAAATAAATGAGTAATCATTAACATAAAATAATAGAACATTTTAATAAAAATTAATATTTTTTCTTGAACATTAACTACCAGACATTGAATAACTGCACAAATTAATAAGCATAACACAAATAAACCTATTTTTCTTGTTCTCCCAAAGCAAAATATTTCCTGTTGCGCACACCAAACAAGTCAGTCAGAGACTAATGATGTGGCAATTGGTTGCTAAAATATTCGCTGCTAGTATTAGTAGAGAGAAATGGTGCGCCTGCGTGTAAGGCACGTAAGGGAAATGAATACAATATGATTATAGTAATCAGTCATTAGCGAACATTGTAGTTCGTTATTAATAATTATGTACAACAGGATATTGTAAAAATTGTTATGAAATTTTTATTAAAATGTTTCTTACATACCATTATATTGGCTGGGCCACAAAAATATTCGTTGTGGGCCGCATGCGGCCCACGGGCAGCAAGTTTGACATGCTTGATATAGAGGGTAGGGACTGCCTACTCTTTAGCTCCTGGTTCTACCTCAGCCAACCCTCTGTCAGCTCAAATCAGCTGGAAGAACCAGAGTTAAGAGGCAACTCAGGAAGGACTCTGTGAACATTGTGCTCACTATGGATAAGGGGTGAGAAGTATGGTGCCTTCCTAAGGCCTGGAATGTCTGTTGCTCCCCAAAGATGCCTTCTACAGGGGGGAAAAACTTGTGAAACTGAAGGAACTGGCTGATGAGGCCCTGGAGAAGTGTCGGGAGAAGTAAGTGTGTTTGGCCAGTTGGCTATTACTTTGGTCAATTTGGATTTTCCCCAGTGCCATGTTTCCTTTGTCTCTCCTACCCTGATGGACCTGGGTGGGCCCTACCAGATTCTCTTTTGAGCCCAACATCCTACCACTTCAGGCTTTTCTTTTCTCCAGGGGTTTCCCCGTGAGATGCTGCATTGTGGTCAAGCACCTGAGGAGGACAGAGCTGGGAACAGGTGACTCTCTCAGTCAGTCCCCCCCAATTAAGAGGCCATGTCCAGATGTGCAGGTGAGTCTGGCACTGCTAAGCCCTCTCATGGGCTCCAATTGGCTCCCTTTTCCTACCCATGAGGTTCTTGATGTCCTTCTTTACTTCCTCATTATAATGCTTGCATCTGAGAGCCATCCTAGAAATGCATCCTTGGCAGGACTAGCCGGGAGCTGAGGGCTTTGAACTTGAAAGTAGTTAGGGAGCCCCTTGCAACTTGGGACCTTAGCATGAGATATTGTGAGGGAGACTTCCATGCTGGTTGGCATGAGGGACACTCAGGGCTTGGACTTGGGTTAGAAATGGGCTGACTTGGGTGACTAAATATAATCATCTTGATTACTGGTCTGTGGCTTTGGTTGGGTTCCTGTGGGGTCCCACTATGGAAGGATCAAGATCTGGCTCTCAAGATATGGCTCTTATTAGAAAAGAAGGCAGTCAGAGGTTTGGGGCGCCCTTCCCTCTTACCCTTCCCTCTCACTTCACTATACTTGGACCCTGCTCACTATGCTTTCCATGGGCTCTTAACAGGGTAAGCTGAAAGAAAAACCCAAGTGCATCTGGCCCCAGGTATCCACCTCTGCACTGCCTTGGGCACTGCTTTCCTGCGTGCTTGTCTGTGTGTCCATTGCTTTTTGCCTGTTTGCCCCATTGAGTTGTCTGCCAGACCTAACCCTTTTCTCCCTATCCCTGGGTCCTTTGACATTTAAGTCACTTGGAAGTGTTGTAACACCAAGTGCCTGTTGCTACCGCTCTGAACTGACATAGAGCATGGATCTCAGGAAAGTAGCAACAGACAACTCATTTTTCTCCTGCAGCTCAGGACCAAGTAACCTGTCAGAAAGTTTATACTGTGCATTTAGTTGGGGCAGAGCCAGAAAGAGACAGGAGGAAGAGCAGGTAGAGGAGGTATAGCTCTTAACCTTGGGAATTCACCATCAAGCTGGGGAGTTTGATATGTATTACAAATGAAAGCCTAAGTTTTTTATAGGACAGCAGAGAAGATTCCTAAATATGTTTATATACTACTTTGGGATTTACAAATTGCACATATACTCTGATGTAATTAAGTACTTAATTGAACAAAAGTTACATTGTAGGTAGTTCTAGGAAGGGAAATCCCTAAGTGGGGAGTCAAAGCAGATTAGTATAGAGGAGAGAGTGGGTTTGGAGTCCAGAGACCAATTTTTAGCTCTATGACCTTGAATAAGTTGCCTCTGCTCTCTGGGCTTCAGTTCCCTCATCAGGAATGGAAAGATGATAGTACATGTTTAAAAGGAAACCACTTTCCTTAATAAAACAAAGGAGAAAACCCACAATTCTTCCGAGTTTTACCATCCTCATAGGGTATCTTACTCTTAATTCTGCTATGATTATAACTTCTTAGGGTAATGGTAAAAATAATCCCCCTTTTCTCTATTCTCATTAGCATGGTAGAGACCCATCTGATTCCCAGGGGACACTGTGTTCTTTTTTTATTTTTTAAATATATTTTTATTGATTTCAGAAAGGAAGGGAGAGGGAGAGAGAAATAGAAACATCAATGATGAGTGAGAATCATTGATCGGCTGCCTCCTGCACGCCCCCTACTGGGGATCAAGCCTGCAATCTGGGCATGTGCTCTTGACCGGAATCAAACCCAGGACCCTTCAGTCCGCAGACCGACGCTCTATCCACTGAGCCAAACCGGCCAGGACGACACTGTGTTCTTTTAAAACTCAGGCAGGGGCCTTGCCAGTGTGGCTCAGAGGTTGAACGTCTACCTATGAACCAGGAGATCATGGTTCGCTTTCTGGTCAGAACACATGCCTGGGCCCCCAGTAGGGATCATGCAGGAAGCAGCCAATCAATGATTCTCTCTCATTATTAATGTTTCTGTCTCCCTCTCTCTTCCTCTCTGAAATAAATTCAAACAAACAAACAAAAACCCCACCAAAAAACAAAAAAAAACTTCAGGCCGGGACCTACTAGTAAGACTTTTTCTCTTGAAGGAGGTAACAAATTTGGTAATTATAGTATAGGCTCTGGAGACAGACTACTTGGGTTCAAATCCTGGTTCTATCACCTGCTGTTATGGGAGCTTGGGCAAGTTGCATAAGCTCTTTTCCCTCAGTTTTCCCATCTGTAAAGGTGTTCAGGACATAGTAACTACTCCATAAAGGTTAGCTTTTATTAATAGCTTTGAACATAGATACACTGGCATTTCTAAGAGGGAAACCAGAAAAGAAAGAAACTCTTATAATTCTTTAATACCAGAGACCTTCAGGCCACAGACTCCTGGATTTTTGTTTCTTGGAGGTAAAGACAACCAATTACCAAAAAACCAAAGACCATAAAAATGGGCTTACTGAGAACTGCAGTCAAAGCTGCAGAATTCTTGGCAGAGCTCCAACCCCCTTCAAGGGAGGGCCTGCACAATTTGTATGTTCCCTCCTCAACTATGTCACCTTCAAACTTCCTCATGTTTCTCTCACACCTGGCAGCTTCCCTCCCTGAAACTATCCTGGTCCAAGGACAAAGGCCAACTAACTCCTCAATTTGTATTGCAGAAAATTCAAACTTTTTCCTGGTTCAAAGCTCTGGGCCCTTATAGGCACACACACCTAAAACACAGCCAATGTCTGCGGCACTAATTGAACTCACCCTACATCCTGGTGCAGATTATCAGCTCCACACCTGAAGCATGCCTCCCTCACCTTCTTACTCACATATTCACAAAGGAAGCAGTTTTATAAGATTATAAGTCCTCTCATTGCCACAGTGTAACTTACCCTTACATGTACCTAGTGCCTTTTTTTCTGACAATTCACACCAGTATTGTAGACCAGTACCATATGCCCAAAGCACTGACACACTTCTGCTTAAATACATTGACCTCATCTAAAGTAGATTGTTTGCAAGAAAAAAGTGTTCATGTGACAAGGTATGTGTAGACCCATATGGCTATTCCACTAAAAAATAGAGTGTGTTGCCCTAGCCGGTTTGGCTCAGTGGATAGACCGTTGGCCTGCGGGCCAAAGGGTCCTGGTTTAGATCTGGTCAAGGGCATGTACCTTGGTTGCAGGCTCCTCCTTGGCCTGGGCCCTGGTTAGGGCTTGTGCAGGAGGCAACCAATCGATGTGTTTCTCTCACATCGATGTTTCTCTCTACCTTTCTCTCTATCTTCCACTCTCCCTAAAAATCAATGGAAAAATATCCTCAGGTGAGGATTAACAAAAATAAAAAATAGGGTGTGTTTTTGAGCTCAATGGTAGCTTTTCTCTCCTCTTTTTCTTCTTAAAATTTTAATGGTGCCTCATTTGGCCTAGGCTTGTCATTCTTATGATGCTTATGTGCCAGAAATTTCAATTTCTGTAAACTAAGGGGCAGATAGTAAGGGGAGTGGTTGGAGATTCATTTTATAATTCATCAAAGTATGTGTAACACTTTGGGGTTTTTTAAACAAAACTAGAGGCCCGATGCACAAAATTCATGCAAGGGGCTCAGCCCTCACAGCCCCTCGCAGCCCTGTCTTCATCCGGAAGGTCGTCCGGATGGTTGTTCTGCTGTTTGGTCTAGTTAGCATATTAGCTTTTTATTATATAGGATATGCACATACCAGATTATCATATAGACATACAACAGGAGTAAGGTGTTTCTATTACAATATCATGTCTACCTGCCAGCCAGGGCCATTGAACGTAGAGGCTAATGAATATGAAAGGGCTTGTTGACAAGTAAAGCAAACCCCAAACAGTTCCCATCATCATACCCTTAAATTCATCTTCCAGAGGAGGTCAGTGGAACTGAACTAAGTTCTATCTTTCCTGATATTTATTAGTCTTCCCCACCCCCCAGGATAAACCAAGACTTGATGTTTACTAGGTAATACCTTTCTCTTTTGATGTTCCCCAAATCCTGAGAGACCACTGGGGCAAGAATGACTATCTTCATTTTATTTTTATTTTTGTTAATTCTCACCCAAGGATATTTTCCATTGATTTTTAGAGAGAGTGGAAGGGAGGGGGAGAGACAGAGAAAAAGAAATATCAATGTGAGAGAAGCACATCAACTGGTCACCTCCTGCATGCACCCCCAGGACCGGGGATTGAGCCTGCAACCGAGGTTCGTACCCTTGATTGGAATTGAACCCAGGACATTCAGTCTGCACTCTATCTACTGAGCCAAACCAGCTAGGGCAACTATCTTCATTTTAAAAAGGAGTGACAAGGTAAAGTGACTTGTGTAAGGTCATATATAGCTAGAAGTGGCAGAACTGGAATTGAAATACAGTGCAATTTTTGGACAAATTCAGGGAATCCAACTTCACTCAGCAAAGAACAGACTCAGAAAACTAGTTGTTCAAATAAATGATATAACCAGGAAAGTAAAGCAGTTTCAAGCAGAGTTTAGAAAAATTTAAGGATGACAGATCCAGAAATAGTTATCAAAGGCACTCCAGTGTAGGAGGACATCCCTCCACTAGAAGTCCACGTTGGTCCTTCTCCACCAACTTAAAGCAAGGCTTCTTGATGAATGGAACCTCAAGCAAATGTCTTTATGGAAAACTTATTGGTAGCAGTGATATAAAGGGACAGAGCAAGGGTAGGAACCTCCAAGTGGAGAATGAAGTCTGGACATGCAGGAAAAGGCACTTGGACCAAGATCTATTGACTTCTTTCACTACTAACTAACAGAACCAGATGCCTGCCTCACCTATAGGCTCTGGCTAATTTTGCATTTCTGAATTGTGTGGTGTTCGCATCCCTGCCGATGAGCTACTATTCCCATAAGTACATATGTGTGTATGCAGGTCTGTGTGTGCATATTCATCCAACAAAAATTTATTGAGTGCCTTTTGAGAACCAGGCATTTTGCTAGGTGTTGGGGACATGGGGGAAAAAAGACAGACATGCCACTGCCTTCATAGAGGTCACTATCTAGTGTAATCAAGCGAACAACTAAATAAAATAACTGGAAATATGTGCTGTGTGGGAAAGAAATATGGTGCTGTGATAAAGAATACTGGCAGGGGATGATGATGGAGTGGAAATCTACCAGATACTGTTCAGGAAAAGCCTGTCTCTCTGCTCCATTCCACCCTCCCAGGGCCCTTCCTCCTCCCCAGCACCCCACCTGCCAGTCCCACTCTGGTCTTTCCAGGTGCCATTTATCTCCTGTCCCCATTTGGCACTGTTCAAAGTTCTTTCCTGTCCTTTCCTGTCTTCCTTCTGCAGATATCCTGGAATGAGGGGGTTGACTTCTGGTGGCATGAACTCATACACGAGGCAGGGGATGAGTGTGAGCCTGAGTGGTGTGATGCCGAGGACCCGCTCTTCATCCTGTACACCAGTGGCTCCACAGGCAAACCCAAGGCAAGTGTGCGTGTGTGTGCGTGTGTATAGCATGTAATGACATAAATTTTACTCTACGACCCTGAGGTTCAGAAATGTCACATTACCTTTTTTTAAAATATATTTTTATTCATTTCAGAGAGGAAGGGAGAGGGAAAGAGAGAGATAGAAACAGCAATAATGAGAGAGAATCATTGATTGGCTGCCTCCTGCATGCCGCACACTGGGAATCAAGCTCACAACCCGGGCATGTGCCCTGACTGGGAGTCGAACCATGACCTCCTGGTTCATAAGTCAACGCTCAACCACTGAGCCACGCTGGCCGGGCTCATATTACCTTTTCTAAATCAAATTTAGACACTAGATTGTGAGGCCTAGGATGAGATAATTCACGTGGGGGCTTTCATAATGCCAAGAGGAGGAGAAAAGGATCAGTCCATGTGATTTATATTGATGTTTTTTGCCCATGCCTACATGGTTTGTTTGAAGGAGAGCTGCCTTGTCTACTCAAGGTCACAGGTAGGCACAAGGATCTCTCTTGGGCTCCTAGACTACAGCTCTTAGAGTTCAGTTTCTTCAACATGCCACACTTTAACATCTAGTTCCTCCCAGAGCACAATAAGAGCCAAAAAATACTTAAGAAAACCCTGTTCCATTGACTTGAAAGATATGTTACTCTGCCTTCCACCTACCCCATCCCTAAATTCTTTGGAATATCCCTTAATGGGCCTTTAGAAACACAGTTTTGGCCTTTCTTTCCTAGGGATGGGATATTGATAAAGTAAGAGAATAAGATTGTCTCTTCCCCCCACCACACACACACTTTCATTTTGTCAACGGGTAAATTGAGTGTGTGTGCACAAATGCACAACAGAGACACTATTATGTACTCAAAGTGATCATATGTCAGAGTGATGTGGGTAGCTCAGAAATACCATTTTAGGGTGTGGGTGTGAATGATGGACTGAATGTATATGTGTGTGAAGTGTGATATGGGAACATGGAGAAAAGGCGATAGAAGAGATGGATGCTGTGAAAGAGGTGCTGGCAGAGCCAAAATCTTTGAGGAGGATATTCCTCTAGCTCTGCCCAGCCAGCCTATATTTGGTGGTCAGTGGGGGTGAACCCAAGCCCCATCCTGAGGCCCTATTCTCCCCACAGGGTGTGGTACACACAGTTGGAGGCTACATGCTCTATGTGGCCACAACCTTCAAGTACGTGTTTGACTTCCATGCAGAGGATGTGTTCTGGTGCACAGCAGACATTGGCTGGATCACTGGCCATTCCTATGTCACCTATGGACCAATGGCTAACGGTGCCACCAGTGTTTTGGTGAGAGTGGAGCTGGGACCCATGGCTACCTGGCCTACTTAGGGGTGGACAAGATGATCCTGGGTGACTGCCTCCAATGGCTACTTGGTCTAGAGGAAGTAGGACTTACACAGTTCTTACTCAGTTCTGAGGGGATTATGAATCCTAAGTGGGAAGTTCTCTTGGCTTATCTGGTAAAGGAGTGAAGGCACGGGTTTGTCAGAAAGGGCAAAATGCTAAGTCTGAGGGTATGGTAGCGGGCTGGAGGGGACTATTGGGAAGGACCAGGAATGACCAGTCTTCACTGGGGTTAGTTTGAGGGGATCCCCACATACCCGGACGTGAGCCGCATGTGGAGTATTGTGGACAAGTACAAGGTGACCAAGTTCTACACAGCACCTACAGCTATCCGCCTGCTCATGAAGTTTGGAGATAAGCCTGTCACCAAGTGAGACCCCTCCCCAGCTGTTGCCCCATGGGTGTCCCTCAGAGTTGGGTACTGGCCTTTGTGTACAGTCTTTTCCATGCCACTGTTCTAGCTCTCTGATCTGGAATGGAAGTTGGGGGGGCGGGGTGGCAGGAGAACATGGGTATGTCTTCTGATTCCCAGTGGTACTTAGAGCCTAACTCTCTCCCCACTCCCTGCCCAAGGCATAGCCGGGCATCCTTACAGGTATTAGGCACAGTAGGAGAACCCATCAACCCTGAGGCCTGGTTGTGGTACCACCAGGTAGTAGGTGCCCAACGCTGCCCTATTGTGGACACCTTCTGGCAGACAGAGACAGTGAGTAAAGGGTCCAGAAGGTTGGGGCTCAGGGATAATATGGGAAGACTTACTCAAACCCCTGATCTCTGACTTCTACAGGGTGGCCATATGCTGACCCCCCTCCCTGGTGCAACACCCATGAAGCCTGGTTCTGCTGTGAGTGAGGCTCCTTTGGCTGGTCCTGGCTAGACAGGGGTAGAATCTTGGGGCGTTTGGCCTAGGTAGAGGGTGGAGGACTGGACTGAGATGTGTGATGAATTTGGGGCTCTGCCTCTCCTTGGGAGAGGTAGAGTTGAGTCAGAGTTGCCTCATTTCTCTCCTTGGGTCTCTTGTTTGCTTCCAGACCTTTCCATTTTTTGGTGTAGCTCCTGCAATCCTGAATGAGTCTGGGGAAGAGTTGGAAGGTGAAGCGGAAGGCTATCTGGTGAGGCCCTGGACCTTTGTGGTCTCTGAGGAGGAGTTGGGGGAAAGGGTCCACCAAGGGGTACCTTACTTTGCTTCAAAGTTTATAACCTAATCTCTCCTGGTAGCTGCTGTGATTAAAGTCCCAAACTTGAAGGTTTATCCTTTGTAGAGAGACCCTGCAGGGAATCGTTCTGGATATTTTGCCTGCCTCTCTGCCTTTTGGCCCATGAGACTCCTAAGGGCTCTGTTCAAAGATCCCTAATGGTGCCTTTTTGGGTCTGGAAGACTTAGTACCAACTTTTCCTTTAATAAACAATTCTAATGTGAAAGGAGGCTTCATAACATAGTGGGAAATCATATAGGCTCCAGAATCAACCTGCCTCAGTTCAAATCCTGGCTCTGCCTCTTCTGTGACCTCAGAAGTTAAGTTGCCTAACCCCCTGAACCTAAATTTTCTCATTTGTAAAACAGGATTCTAATAGTACCATTGTCTTCTGTAGTTGCTGGATTGATTAAATTAGATAACCCATGTGAAGAGTTTAGCACAAAACCTAACAGTCAGTGCTAGATAAATTTTAGCTGTTGTGATTTGTATTAGTACTTATATTGTCAGCCCTGACTCTCCATCCCACTTCACTTTTATTAAGAACAAGGTAGTAACAAGGGCAGCACTTGAATCCAGGTCTTCTGCCTCTTAGCCATCATCTCATCCATCTGCTGCCACAGGATGTTATTGATTGGGGCAATAATTTACTCATATGTGGGTCCCACATTTTTATACAACTGTTTTCATTTGCATCAAACTGGACCTGCTTTCCTGAGGGATTACCCAAAAGGACACTCAAATTTATTAAGTGCTTATTATAAATGGAACATTGTGCTAAGTATCTTCTACCTGCTATCAATTTAATCTTCAGATTATTTTCTCTGATTTACAGATAAGGATCCTGAAGCTCAGATAGGTAAAGTTACTTACCCAAAGTCACACAGCTAGTAAGTGGCATAGTTGGGATTCCAAGCCTGGATTGTCTATCTCTAAAGCCTGTACTTTGTCTTACATCTCAGGAATGGCATTCAGGCCATTTCTCCTTAGATTTGGCAAAGGTTTGATTGTCTTTCAGTGAGACAGTGTAACAGATCTGATCACTGTGCCTTTCTCACTCCCCAGGTGTTCAAGCAGCCCTGGCCAGGGATCATGCGCACCATCTATGGGAATCATGAACGCTTTGAGACCACTTACTTTAAGAAGTTCCCTGGGTACTACGTGACAGGAGATGGTGAGCCTTGGCTTTTCCCTACCTACACTTCCTATCAAGACATATACTTTTCCCTTTCATTTTCAGGAAGAATTGGCTAAGGGTGAAGAAACAGAGTGAGAGAGAAATGTGTCCAATGTGTCAGTGTCTAATACTGAGGCAGAGCTACAGAGCCTGTAAGAGCTGGGATGAGTACTGCAGGATGGGTCTCAGCGTGGTGCCATCTGAGATTTTTTTTTAAATGTATTTTTATTGATTTTTTTTACAGAGAGGAAGGGAGAGGGATAAAAAGTTAGAAACATCGATGAGAGAGAAACATCAATCAGCTGCTTCCTGCACACCCCCTACTGGGGATGTGCCCGCAACCAAGGTACATGCCCTTGACCGGAATCGAACCTGGGACTCTTCAGTCCGCGGGCTGACACTCTATCCCAGCCGTGGGCAAACTACGGCCCGCGGGCCGGATCCGGCCCGTTTGAAATGAATAAAACTAAAAAAAAAAAAAGACCGTACCCTTTTATGTAATGATGTTACTTTGATTTTATATTAGTTCACACAAACACTCCATCCATGCTTTTGTTCCGGCCCTCCAGTCCAGTTTAAGAACCCATTGTGGCCCTCGAGTCAAAAAGTTTGCCCACCCCTGCTCTGTCCACTGAGCCAAACCGGTTAGGGCGCCATCTGAGATTTGATGTATCAGGAAAGGTTCTTGTTGTCATTACTCCTGTGTTGAAAGAGATGGGGCATGTGACAGTATTACAATGTCATGTGTGTCCCCATATCTGGAGGCTGTGTTTGCCCATGAGTCCATCCACCATTTCATTCATCCACAGATATTTATTAAGCATTTACTATGTCCAGGTACTGATCTAAGCACAGGGGATATTACCATGAATAAGGTAGGCAAGTTCTCTGCTCTCATGGGGCTTACTTTCTATTAAAGGGATACAGACAGTAAACTTAGCAAACAAGTAAGCTAGCTTATTTTAGTGATAAGTGCTATGAAGGAAAAGTACTCTAAACAGAATAATGGGATAGAGTGTCTGCTGGCATAGTCATATATGGGATGGTGAGAGGCTTCTCTGAACTGACATTTGATCACAGACCTGAAAGGTGAGGAGGAGCCAGGCATGGGAAATCTGGAGTTAGTGTAAGTGTTCTGTGCAGACATATGCTTGAAATATCTGAGGAACAGACTGAAGCTTGTGTGGCCAGAGTGTAGTGAGCAAAGAGAAGAACGTTATATGTAGTTGGAGCGGTAGATAATATAGGGCCTTGTGGACCATGGTGAGGATTTTGATTTTATCCAATGTACAGTGGGAGACTTTTAGAGGTTTTGAGCAGAGAAGTGATGAGGACTGATTTACTGTTTAGAAAATATTTGTCTAATTTATGGAGAATAAACTTTGGGTGGGTGTACTAGTTATCTATTGTTGTGGAGCAAATTACCCCAAACTTGGCAGTTTAAAAGAACAAATAGCCCTGGCCAGTGTATTTCAGTGGTTAGAGTGTTGGCCCGCACACCAAAGGGTCTTGGGTTTGATTCCCAGTCAAGGGCACGTTCCTGGGTTGAAGGTTCCATCCCTGGCCCAGTCTGGGCACATATGGGAGGCAACCAATCGATGTGTCTCTTTCACATCGATGTTTTTGCCCCTCCCCCCCTTTCCTGAAGAATTGGTGGAGAGAATATCCTCAGGTGAGGATTAAAAACAAATAAACAAAACCCAAACAAATATATTATCTTATAAAATTTCAGAGGATCAGCAACACAGTGGCTTAGCTGGCGGTTCTTGTTCAGAGTCTCGTGGGTTACAGTCAACTTGTCCTGAATGTCTGGAGGACCCACTTCCAAGCCCACTCATGTGGCTGTTGGTGTGAATCCTCAGTTCCTTGCCACTGGGCCTCTCTATAAGCCACTCACGACATGGCAGCTGGCTTCCCCCAGAGCAAATAATCTGAGAGAACACAACCAAGATAGAAGCCACAGTGTCTTCTATAACCTAATCACAGAAATGACATCCCATCACTTCTGCCAAATTATATTGACTACACAGACTAACCCTAGTACAATGAGAAAGGACTACACAGGGGTATGAATGCCAGGAGGTGGAGATCAGTGTGACCACTTTGGAGCCTGGCTACCACAGTAGGCAAGAGTAGAAGCAGAAAGACTTGCTAGGAAGCTAGTGCAGTGGGTGTGGTGGTTTGGTAATGTGGATCATACATCCTACTGTGGGTATTTATTATGCTGTGGATTTCTTTTCTTCCCAGGTTGCCGGCGAGACCAGGATGGCTATTACTGGATCACTGGCAGGATTGATGACATGCTGAATGTATCTGGTGAGGGCCAGGGACCATTCTCCTTTCTCATTAGCCCTGATCTCTCAGCAAGTCCTAGTTAAAAGCCTTTTGAGAACCAGGATGTCCTTTGGCCAAACCATGTTTGGAGTGAAGCATTCAGTTCTGGGCCCAAGTTTTGGAGGAAGAGTGAAAACACTGGAATGTGCCTAGAGGAGAGGAACTGGAATGGTGGGGCAACTGAAACATGCCATGTGAGGAATGAATGAAGGGCTTTTCCCATTTGACTAGACCAGGTCTGTCCTGTTGGCAGATGGAGCAGGGGTAGGGGTAGGGGGTACGGGTGGAGGCCGGGATCTCTCATGGCATTTCCTTTCCCTTGACAAGGACACCTGCTGAGCACGGCAGAGGTGGAGTCAGCACTTGTGGAACATAAGGCTATCGCAGAGGCAGCCGTGGTCAGCCACCCTCATCCTGTGAAGGGCGAATGCCTCTACTGCTTTGTCACCCTGTGTGATGGCTATACCTTCAGCTCCACTCTCACCGAGGAGCTCAAGAAGCAGAGTGAGGAGCCTACCTGGGCAGACACTGGGGGGTTTGTCCTGATGTCCCAGTTATCTCAGCAGGCTGTTGAGGAAGGCTGGAGTAAGCTGTTCCCCAAACCACAAACAGGTCCCAGAGGGCTGATTGCCCTCTTTCCATTCAGTCTCCACTAGTCTCTCCACTAGGATAATGGCCGGCATTTATAGAATTCTTTCTCTGTACCATCACTGTGCTAAGTGCTTTAAATGCATATAATCACCCCCCAAATTGATCCAATTGTTACCCTCATTTTAAAGACTAAGAAATTGAGGCTCAGAGAAGTTGAATCACTTGCCCAGGGCCACACTGCTAGAAAAGTGGGATTTCAAATCTAGCAAGCTGATTCTAGAGCCTGACAGTGGATTAAGATAAATGAGATAGTAAAGAGATAATGTGCCCTAGCTGGTTTGGCTCAGTGGATAGAGTGACTAAAGGGTCGCAGGTTCGATTCCAGTCAAGGAACAAAGCTATCTTTACTTTGGTTTTGGGGAGCCTGGCTAATGATACTGAAGAAATGCCTAATGATTTGTTGTTACAGTTAGAGAAAAGATTGGCCCCATTGCCACACCGGATTACATCCAGAATGCACCTGGCTTGCCTAAAACCCGCTCAGGTATGTTCAGAGGCTGGAGGGACTTGGATTGGGATTGAGATTGACTGAGGCCCACTAGTGGTGGAATGTGTGGATGGAAGCCTTTGGCAGGGTTGGAATGGGTCATTGTAGTCACCAGGTAACCAGAAGCCTGTGGTCCCCCAGGGAAAATCATGAGGCGGGTGCTTCGGAAGATCGCTCAGAATGACCATGACCTGGGAGACATATCTACTGTGGCTGACCCATCTGTCATTAGCCAGCTCTTCAGCCACCGCTGCTTGACTGTCCAGTGAACAAGACTGCCCTTTATCCCGTACTCCCCGCTGCTTGCCTTTCCAAAGTTTTGCCCACCCTCCCTGCCCCTATCCAGGAGTGCTAAGGGCCAGGGCTGACCCACACGGAGGACCAGCTTTACCCCTGGGTGGAGGCAACTTTCTGTGACTGCCAGGAAGATAGGACAGGACCCAGGTCAGTATCAGGCTGCAGTGCTTTCAAAGAGCTCTTGGAGCCCAGAATAGGGTGAAGGTCATGTCCCTAACCCAAACTGAGTGTTCGGAAAGCAACTGAGGGCCTAGACCAGCCGTGGGCAAACTGCGGCCCGCGGGCCGGATCTGGCCCGTTTGAAATGAATAAAACTAAAAAAAAAAAAAGACCGTACCCTTTTATGTAATTATGTTTACTTTGAATTTATATTAGTTCACACAACACTCCATCCATGCTTTTGTTCCGGCCCTCCGGTCCAGTTTAAGAACCCATTGTGGCTCTCAAGTCAAAAAGTTTGCCCACCCCTGGCCTAGACTGAAGAAGCAGGTAGGCAGCTCTGTAATCCTGTCAACTCTCAGGAAGCACCAGTACTTATCTTGGGCATGCACTTACCCTTAGAAACACCTGTGTATGAGACCTGGAATAATTATTACTTTTAAAAACACTTTGCTTCTTCTGCTCTGGGTCTTTTGTGCCAGATGGCAGTGCTTGCCTGCCCATTTGCTCCAGGGGCTGTGCAAGCAGGCTGTTTCCAGATGGTTTTCAGATCATTTGCTTCTTTGCAAGAGTAAATGTGTTTTATTCCTAGGGCCAGAGGAACTTGTCTTCCTTGCCCTCTGTTCCCACCCTCATCTGAACACAGTTGTGCCCACGACAGACACTCTCAAATGAAACTCTTTTCTTGCCTTGGTTCTGCTCAAGCCCTGTGGTTGTTGGAATAAAGTCTGTGACCTCAAGAAGGTGGTGATTTGTTTTCTTAGGTATCTTATAGGCTGGATACTGGCTAGCTGCTCTGGATCTGCATGAGGATTTCAGGGGAGTGGCTTTCCCAGGATACCCAATATCCTCTTCTAAACTTTTGGT
>NW_005871108.1:4768952-4863229 GCF_000147115.1 Myotis lucifugus
AACTAGGCAGGTCTACACTCATAGGCCCTTTGACAAATTACTGAGCTAAGCAGGAAACAAATGAAGCCAGTTCATAACTGTGATATTCCATCATAGTTGCCCTCTCTCCAGCTCTGCTAGGGCCCCTCTCTTCTCCCTATGACCCCTTGGGAGCACTAGTGAGTGACTAAGGATTGGAACTTCAGGGCCCTATTCATAGGGTCTGGAGCTAGGGTGACTCTGATTAGAGCCAAGTCACTTCCCCTGCTCTAATCCACCTTAAGTGGGCTGACCCAGATTAAAGCTCCTCGTTCCCCTAATTGCACAAACCAAGGAATCACAGAATCAGAAATGTAGTTTTATTTAAGGCAGAGGTAGGGAAAGGCTATGCCCTTCCATCCCCCTCCTCCTACCCCTAAGTTCTATCCTAAGTCAGACACTGGGACCTGCTGAAAAGGCTGAGGGGCTGACAGGAAGGTGGCAGGGTATTGGACTCTTACCTCTGATCAGCTTCCTTTCAGTTGTACCCATACCCCGAGGATTTAGGGGCTTCTAGATCTCACCTAAGGGAAATACAGCTTTCCTGGTCTTCAAATGGGACGAACCCAGAATTCACCCTTCTCTGGAAGAGACTAGCCCTCCAAAGGTAGGAGGAGAAAAGCACCTGTCAAGAGGACTAGGAGAGGGATGACAAGTATGAGGGATAGAAGGTCTCTTGAGCGAAGTCTGGGCAGGCCTGGCTGTGCCCTCACACAGGGTATGGGTTGTCCAGAACTGCCACTCCTGCTACCACACCACCATCTGCATGTTCAGTGGCTTTGGTTCGAAGCAGATGTCCCACGTGCTTGTTCATCACAAGTGTCTTTCCCTGCCTATAGAAATGGGAGCAGGAGACACACAACTGTCACCTAGACTCAGTCTTCAAACCCATGACCTTCCCTGGTTCCAGCTGAGCAGTACATGAGTCACTGACTACACCCAAGAAAGTGCTAGGATTTTAGAAACAGGTTTGGGTTTGCATCCTAGCTTGGAAAATACTAGCTCTGTGTCTTTGAACAAGTTACTCAGCCTTTCTAAATATCAATTTCTTCAATTTTAAGTGGGGATAATACCTCTCACTTTGCAAGACAGTCATGAGGCTTAAATAAAGCAGGAAAAGCACATAACATGATGCTAGGCTCACATTTCATGTTCTATAGTTATAAATCCCCTACTTCCCTCTCAAGATGGCTATGGTGATGGGGAGGGTATGGGATGGTGGAGAGGGTTTGGGAGTGGCAGGCAGAGATGCTGTGAGTGGTGAGAGGGGATGATTATAGAGAGGGCAGGCTCTGGTGGGGAGCATGGCAGGATCTGGTATTCCTATCTTGCCCTGACCTTGGAGTATTTTCTAGGAAGCAGTAAGAGGGACCAGAAACTGTTCCTTATAAATACCCAAGTCTTCCTCTATTCTTGATTCTTTAGTGCTCAAATCCAAATCTAGGGGCCACTCAGATTTTCAAAGCCACTGAGTATCCTCTAGCTGGCCCATTCCACCTTTCCCCAGACCCCAGAAGACTGGGAACTAGACCTAAACTCTCTTCTTTATTGGGGTCTCCCTCTAGTCCAGGGTTATTTTCTCATCCATATTGATACCTTAAGTGGTATCAATTACTTGAAATTTCCTTTATAGTTGCAAAACACTTCTCATCTGGGCTTCATTTGATAGCCCTGTTAGGTGGGCAGGTCTTGGGTCCTTGTTTTTTTTTGTTAGATAAGGAAATGTAGCTAAGAATAGGCAGAGCTGTGACCTGTCCAGTGCTTCCCTCCAGGTTTTCTTGGTTGGCCCTCTGGCAAGGAATAGCCCCTCTGGATTGGCTCACCTGACATAGACACCGAAGATGCCCAGCTCTGAGATACATTGGACCACTCGGACAGGGCATCCAGGCCGTAGTAGGCAATTCCCAAAAGGCTCAGGCTCAATCTTCTCCATGAGGATGTAGGAGGCTCTCTCCTCGCTGTCTTTCAGCCGCTCCAGGGTCTGCACCATCTCCTCCCCGTATAGGTTGTTACCTGAAATTCCACTGGCCAGTCACCATGGACCCTGTGTCCACCTTTTCAACCCCGTTCCCCCACTTCTGGGGCTGTCTGGGCAATCGGCAGCCTCAGTTCCTGACACCAGCTCACTGAAGCCAGGGCAGGCCTGGCTCCCAAGGAGGAAAGGTCACCTTAACAAAAGAGTCTTGATTCACACAAGTGAACACACCTTCCCCACACCATCCTGCCCTGGTTCTCCTCCTACCTGTCTAGCTTTTACTTTTCAGCCTCTCTGACTGGCTACTGCCCCCCTTAAATGTTGGGATTTCCAAGGAATTAGTCCCCCCATCCTCATTCTCTCCTCCATGTACACACTTTTTTTTTATGGAAGATCTCTTCCAAGACTCCATCTATATTCTACAACTTGTTAACTTCCAAATCTTTAACTCAAGCTCCCTGCTCTAGACATCACATGAATATCCATTGGGTCCCGAAAACAAACTCAACATGTCCAAACAGAATACATTACTTCTGCCTGAACCTGCCCATCTTGGACCTTCCTACTCCCAATCAGGCAAAAGGTATTCCTGAGTCATATTTAACTCCTTCCTCTCCATTACCTCACCCATTCAGACATGTCTCTTCAGTCTGCACCCCACACTGTCACAGTGCTAGCCCAAGCCTCTACATTGCTCTTCTGGACACCTATGCCAGCCTCCTCTCTGGTCTTAAAACTCTAACGACATCCCACTACCCTTAGGAAAAATCCAATTTCCTGCATATAGTAAATGTCCTTTATAATTAGGTCCCAAACTACCTTTACCAGCTCAAAACCCTGCCTCCTACTTCCCATGCTGTACTCCAGCCTCACCGTAACTCATTAATCTCTCAACACTTTCATGGACCAGTGCTTTTGCTTAAGGTTGCTCCTTCTGTATGGTATGCTCTTCCCCATTTTCCACCTGGGAAACTCCTACCTATCTCCTAAGACTAAGATCAAAAACCATTTCCTCTCGTTCTGTGAGGCAGAAATGATCCCTGCCTTCAAGAAGTTCACACTAGGCAGGAAGACATCTAAAGTCCTGATATATCCCCATCCCACTTCCCCACAATCCACCCACAGACACCTCAGACTAAACTTGTCCAAACCCTCAAGTGCTGGTTAATTAGATTCCCCTGTGCTCCACAGCACTTGTCACAGAGTCTCCTGGGACACTGTCCAAGGTGAGAGCCTGTGTTCATAGCAAGTGCTGGTCAGCACTGGTGACAGTCTGCTAGACCCTTTTCCCTGAGCAGCCCAGAAAAGGGGGATCACATACCTCCACCTTCTCTCTGGGGCTTTAACACGAACCGGTTAGGAGCAGCAAGGGCCTCAGCGATGGCCTGGTCCCCTTCTTCACCCTGGTAGGAGGTAAGATAGCAGTCACTGGCAGTCTTTGGCCAAAGAGGCAGGAGGTGAGGTCCTGCTGGTTGGGCAGAGCAGCATCAGAGGAAGAGCATCAGGGAGAACGGTAAGCCCCTTTAGACCGGATGCATGTGGCCCCTCAAAAAGACTCCTGCAGCAGCAAGTACAAGAGAATAAGTTTTCTCTGGCAACAATTCAGGAGTCTGCAGCAGAAGATCTGGAAAGTGGGTACAGATATTCCCTAACCCTTGCTGTCTGCCTCAGCCTTTCCTCCGGTTACCATCCCCATCCATCTCCACCTTTGCTGAGAGAGTTTACAGTGGATTCTAGCTCCTCTCCCCAGGACAGAGCATCACTGACCCAAGTCCAGTCCAGTGCCAGCTCCAGCCTCCCCAACGCATTGAGCTCTGGGTCCCTATCATCTAAGAGGCCTGCGGTGGGAGAAATGGGCTGCCTACACACCAGATCCAGTGAGTACAGGCCAGCAAAGGTGGCACGGAGGCGGGCCACAACCTCAGGCTGGTCAGGGAGCAACACCTCCAGCACGCCCACTCTGCTCAGTTCCTGCTGCACCTTCTTAGTTCCAGCCAGCTGGGTGGCAATATCTGGGCACTTGACAGAACATGACCTCTCCAGCAGCAGGCGTGCTTCCCAGTTCTGCAAAGAGAAAACAAAAGGAATTCTACTTTATTTCACATCAGCTGTCCATTAAGTGCCAGGTATCGTGCTTTCTATTCTCATTCATTATCCCCAGGGTCACTGCAACATCCTTGTGAGGCAGGTGTGTCCCCTTCCAATCTGCAGAATTCTTGCCCTCAGGGAGCTCCCAGTCTAGCTCAATGATACATGACTATGATGAAAACGGAAAACATTAATGTGAGAGAGACACATTGATCGGTTCAATTGGTTGCCTCTCGGGGCCAGGGATCAAACCAGCAACCCAGGTACATGCCCTTGACCAGGAGTCAAACCCGAGACCCTTCAGTGTGCAGGCCAATGCTCTAACCATCGAGCAACACCAGCCAGGGCTCTCTCCCTGGAATTCTTTTCCAAAGGATGATTGAATCCTTCTTAATCTTAAGTCTGGCCTCAAAGTCATCTTTGCAAATCACCCTATTTAATGTGGGTTTCACCATAATTCTCTACTTTTTCATCCTGTTGTTTCATTCAAAGAGTTTCCCCCAACTAAAAGAAAAGCATTTTTTTCTATTTTTGTTTACTTTCTGGTGTCCATCTGCCTGACCAGATTGTGAGCTCCATGAGGACTGGTCCCTTGTTGTCTTTGTTTCCTGCCGTATCCCCAGTGTCTAACAGTTTCCTGCCTGGCACTTTGTAGGTTCTCAATAAGTATTTGTTATTGTTGTTTAATAAAATGAAATCTGAGTGACAGGTAGAGTTAGACAGGTGAGACTTAATAGGGAAGAAGTACTGTAAGTCCTCACTTAACACTGTCGATAGATTCTTAGAAACTGCAACTAAGTGAAACCAATTTTACCATAAGCTAATTGATATAAAGAGTTAAGTTCCTATGGCATATTTCTGGTCACAAAAATATCACCAAACTTCTAAATAAAGACCCAAACATTTCTATTATTAAAAACTGAAATAAAAGTGAGCTATACACACATTTAAGAAAGATTAATAAAAACAAAATAATGACTTTCCAACCCACTTAGTCCAACCCAGGGTTGCGGGTAGAGGAGCCTATCCCAGCAGCTCAGGGTGCCAGGCAGGAACCAAGCCTGAACATGATACAACCCCCCACTCCCTCCCCCACACACCCACTAGACTGGGACAATTCAGACCAGCCAGATCACCTAATGTGCACATCTTTGGGATGTGGGAGGAAACGAGTACCATGCAGACATGGGGAGAACATGCAAACTCCACAGAGACAGTGGCCCCGGCCAGAATCAATTGTTCCCCTCAATAACATTATAATGAAACAACATTATTCAAGGACTTGCTGTTCTCAGATTAACAGAATAATATGGGCAAAGGCCTATAGGTGGGTAATCACAAGATGAAAAGTCCAGTGTGTCAGGATTTTAGGGTGGGAGAGGCAGGGAAACAGCAGAAGGTCATGCCCACTCTAGTCCCATGCTCAAGCACTGGGGGGACAGTCTGTCCTTGACCCCAGACCACATCAGACTGCCCACAGGGGGATCAAGGCTATGGTCTGAGGAATAATGCCCTGCCTCCCTATCCTAACCCCACCTTTGCCCATGCTGTTCTTCCTTTGATATAATCATCCACCTGCAGTGGCTGATCTTCACCAATAACCCCAGGCACCTAACTACTAGGCTGGTATTCCAGGCAGAGTTACAGGTGCCCAGAACATCAGAAATAAACCCAGATAAGTACCATTATATTAGAAGCAGGGAAAGCAAAACTCAGAGATGAGCAGGGGCTTGTCCATGGTCCATTAGCAAGTCACTAAGCCTTGCAGACTTATCTCCATGTTCTAAACCTGGTCTGAACTTCTCAGTTCCTTAAAAATGTCCTCCTTATGCACTAATTTCCTTCCTTATTAGCTCCACTTCTCTCTTTTTAAAGTTTTATTTGGTTCTTTCCCCCAAACCTTCTGTCCTGGAACCTGGATCCATTTTCTAAATGGATAGCTTCTCACTTCCCTAGTCAGTGAGTTCCCACCATTGCTAACCACAGGACCTCCTGTAGAGCTGCTCCCTTTACACCTGGGCTTAGGGAGAATCCCATATTCAAAGAACAATAGATATAGAAGGAGCTCTCTCAATTTTCTAGTGTAGTTCCCTCAGCTTACTGACCAGAAAGGGTCAGGAACCTACCCGTGGGCACACAGAGGCAGAGCCAAAGGCTCATGACCCCTAATGATATTTCCTAACTTATTGTTTCCTTTACCTTCTCCCCACTGAAAGCAAGGCTTTTTAGCCTTTCCATGCTGTAGATTAGGGGTAGGGGAATGATATACTGGGAATGTCATTGGATTGAGAGTCACAAAGCCTGGGAACTCCCGGTGGGACCTTTGGCAAGCCTTGCATCTCTCCAAACCTTGGTTTCTCCTTTTGTATAATGGGAATACCTATATGCCTCACAGGGTGGTTGTAAGGATTCACTGAAATAATGGATGTGGAAAGTAATTTTGAAACTACATAGTAGGGATAACAAGATAAGGTGATCTCATTACTGTCATTAACAAGAATGGGCAGGTGATATAAACTCTCGGATGCATAAAAAAGAGTGGTAAGTTGGCAGGAAGGAAATGGTCAGTGGTGTGGTAAAACTGGTTTGCATCAGCTTGTAAGAGCTGACTGTACCCATCTCTTCCTAACTCTGTGTTTAGAGATGTTAAATTGGGTAGCTTGAAATTGGCCATGATGGGGAGAATTTACACAATACAAGTCAGCAAATGCTACAAATTACTTTCCCTTCAGAAAGATGATTGTTAAACACTACCAGCATATCCCCAGAAACAGTGTGAATGGCTAAAGCACTGTGGATTCCTGAGGACTCAGAATCTAGAATTCAGTGTTTGTAGAGAGTGAGAGGTAGCAAAAAGCTTATAGGATTGGAGGTTCCAGCAGCAAGTTCCCTGAGGAAGTAATGAATCCAAAGCTCAGGGAAAACACGGTTTGTCGTGACACCTGAGTTGGGTCTCTGAGGAGTAATCGTAGGTCCCCAGAGGCCAAGAATAGTTGAACAGAAAATACCAACCTGTTGATTGTACTGACTCGGCATGTAGCCATCCCGGAAGTAAACCACAGCAATTTCCTGGCCATCCCTAGAACACAGGATGGAGAAAGCTGTTGTGTTAAATTATAACTGAAGTTTTCAGTAGTTCGATCTATTTCAGGGCACATCAAAATGAGTTTGGCTACTTTGAAAGTCCACAGGGGCAGCCTAGACAGGGGTTCATTGGAACCAGTGAGAGTAGATACCATACCACTACTGCTTCTACTAAAAACATGGAGGTGTTAAAAACAACAACAACAAAAATATGGAGGTGTCCAGAAAAGAATGCTTTAGGATATTCCAGATCTAGAATCATTCTAGGAAGGCCAGAGGGAAACTAGAATCAAATTAGGTAAATTTTTTAAAAATTGGGCTTAAAATTACTGAGCAGCAGTAATGCACTTGTGTTTACTGTGTAAACAAGTTGAAAACAGGCTGAGATTTTTTTTTTTAAATAGTGGGAGTGATGGTAGGGAGATGTAAAATTATGAGTCTAGTTAAGACACAGGCTGTCTTTTGAACTTTCCCCCCTTTCTTTGGTTTATTTAGTATTTTCTGGTTATGCCCTGGCTGGGTAGCTCAGTTGTTTGGAGCAGCTTTGCAATACACCAAGGTTGCTGGTTTGATCCCCAGTCAGGACATATACAAGAGTCAACCAATGAATGCATAAATAAGTGGAACGACTATTTGTTATCTCTTCCCCTCTGTCTAAAAATCAATCAATCAATAAAATTTAAAAAAAAATTTCTGGTTTATCTGGAAAGTAAATTAATGACTTTATTTTGTTATGATAAAAGTACATTTTGAAAGTAGTAAATGGTATTGTGAAATTCCATGGAGGTTCTTAATTTTAAGAATTATAAAGTTCCAGATCTAAATATGTGTGCTGTAAGCAATACTAGACAAAAATGTACTAAAGTCATCAGGTGGTGGCTTAGAGCACAGACCCAGCCCTTGAGGTCTTCCTGAGCTAAGAGCAGGTCCCAGATCAATCACAGAATAAGACAGCTACTCATCTTCCTCCCTGACTGCCCAGCCCAACTGCTGAGGCCTGACTTAACTAGCCACCAAGAGGGACAAGAAAATTTTGGGGTGCCCTAGTCAGTTTGGCTCAGTGGATAGAGCATCAGCCTGTGGATTGAAGGGTCTCAGGCTTGATTCAGGTCAAGTGCCCGGGTTGCGGGCTCAATCCCCAGTAGGGGGCATGCAGGAGACAGCCACTCAATGATTCGCTCTCATTATTGATATTTCTATCTCTCCCTTTCCCTTCCTCTCTGAAATCAATAAAAAAAAATTAAAGGGAAAAAATGAAAAATTTGGGAGCCTAAGGGTATATGAAAACCAAGGTTATTTTAAGAAGGCCGTTATCTAGAATGTCAACAGTGCTGATATAGCCCTTTAGAAGCAGAACTTGGCTAGCCTTCTCCAAAATTTCCTGGAATGATGGGATATTTCAGAGTTCACCACTAAAATTTAGAAAGAAGGAAGCAAGCTATCATTTCTCCCAGAAGAAAGGATCATTTGGGGGAAGTGGGTGAAAGGACGAGTTTCCATAACCAGTCCTCTATTGGATCCTTGGGGAATGCACCCTGAACACTTACAAAAACAGCTTTCGGTCTTGGTCCAAAGATCCCTTTTCAGAGACATCTTCAAACCTTCGCCGGATCACACGAATGTTCCTGGGAAAGATGGGCAAGGGTCATGGGGAGTGGACGCTCTGGTCTGTGTGCTTGCCCCAATCCTGGGGCTATATCTGGAGGTCTTCCCCGCCTTTCCTTACCTGGCCAGTAGCTCATTCTCTATGGCACGCTGGTCAAATACGTTCCTTTCCTTCTCCTGAGCAATCAGTAGCACCAGAGCTCTGGAGGAAGAGCACAGGGGGCCCATCGTGCTTATCCTCCCTCCACACCACCCCCTTCAGGAGTGAGAATGACAGCACAGCTTCCCTGAACCAGATATTCTCTCCACTCAGGACTGCCTCAGGCATAGATACCCTAGGCTACAATGTATTATTTCCTGAAAATAGGAAACTTGAAAAAATAAAGGTGTCTATGCCCCTTCTCTAATAGGCAGGTGAAATATTGCAACGATCTGCAATTTTTGTGCAAATTTAAAACACCTCAAAAACCCAAGAGGACTTTTTCTTAAAATTTTACATAAGCCCTAGCCGGTTTGGCTCAGTGGACAGAGCGTTGGTCTGCGGACTGAAGGGTCCCAGGTTCAATTCCGGTCAAGGGCACATGCCCAGGTTTTGGGCTTGATCCCCAGTCGGGGGCATGCAGGAGGCAGCTGATCAATGATTCTCTCTCATCATTGTTGTTTCTATCTCTCTCTCTCCCACTCCCTTCCTCTCTGAAATCAATACATATATATATATTTAAAAAACAAACAAACAAAAAAAACTTTACATAATTCTAAAATCTTTCTGAACAATAAACAGGTAAGAGTACTAAAGAATATTTTATACAGAACAATGCTGGGGGTTGGGGCTAATAGCCCTATTACTAGATTGCAAAGATATAATAAAAGAGTTTGTGATTCTTACATGAAACATTAGAATAGCTAATGGAATCCTATAGGAACCCTATAGCACCAACTATAACTAAGGGATTATCTCCCAACATTTCTGTGATGTACCCAAGGATATTTTTTTCCATTGATTTTTTAGAGAGAGAGGAAAGGGGATAGGAAGGAGAGAGAGAGAGAGAGAAATGTGAGAGAGACACATCAATTGATTGCCTCCCACATGTGCCCCTACTGGGGCTGGGGATCGAACCTGCAACCCAGATATGCACCCACGACAAGGAATTGAACCTGCAACCCTTTGGTGTGTGCTCTAACCACTGAGAACACTGGCCAGGGCCACTTTGATTCCACAGTATTAATGGAATCATTGGGGCTCACCTGGTCTCTTACTCCCTGCGTATTCACATGTTTCTTAAAGAAAAAGGAGCTCAAGGACTCAGGGAAAAGCTAATGCCAGACAACTGCCTGTTTGGCTACCAACCGATCTGTTTTCAGTTGTCAAAGGCAGATCCAGCCCCCACAAGACTCTCTTAAGGCCAATGCTCAGCAGCACCCAACTCCGATTTTGCTGTAGCTGTACTGCTCTGTGCCCTTGGTTTCTTGCTGAGACTATTGGATGGCCAGACTTTGGCTCAGGATTCTAAGTGTGGATTCCTGACCTCCTGTACTTGGCTTCTTGTCTGTCTCTACATCTTCCTACTGAGCAGAACCTTTGGGACTACACTCTGCCTGCCTCTTTTCCATTTAGCCTAAATACAGGTCCTAGTATGCAGCCTCTCCTGGCCTGCCTGAAATCTCTTGAGGTAAGACATGACATTAAGCTGAGCCTTGGCTTTGAGTTGGGTATCTGTGAGACAAGCTACAAATGGTGCTTCCACAAGCCGTACTGCTCTGAGAGAGTCCTGAGGGACAATGGCTTGCTTTCCACTTTGCAGCTTGATCTGCTCCCGGGTGCAAAGGTGGTACCTGGCCCACCTCTAAGAGGCAGAGGAGGAAGGCTGGAAGCTGAGGTTAACTATATGCCTTGGTTAATGAAGTCAGCCTGCTCCCTGCTAAATAATCAGAGCCAGACTCAGAAAACATATTATCCTCCTCCTCCCTTCAGTCTGAGCAGTCCACCAGGAGGACTAGAAAAGTTGTCAGCTAAGGAAAGTGAAGTGGCAGTAACATGCTAGCTGGGAGTGAAGACTCCTGAATCCCAGGCCTCGCTCTGTCAGTGACCTCGGTATCACTTGTCCTTGGGCAAATCGGTTTCTTTCCTTAAGCCCTGACTTCCCCATCTATAAAATAAGGATGTTGAATAGATCATAGTTCCCAACCTTTTATACAAGAATCTCCTTTCTTATCTTTGCTCATTCCAATCACAGATACTATATTTTGAAAGAGCTAAATGTCTAAATTGAAATCATAATTTTCCATGTTTCCTTTAAAAATATTCTTACAAGTATGAGATAATTAATGAAAATTCATCTGCTGTACAAATGCTGGAGCCTCAGTTTTTCAATCGATACTATGGCACCACTCCTTTTGGAGGCAGAACAATGTAGTAGAGAGAACACAGGCTTTAGAGGCAGATAGACATGAATTCTAAACTTAGTAGAGGCCCAATGCATGAATTCATGCATGGGTGGGGTCCCTTAGCCTGGCCTGATTGGGGCAGGCCGGCTGGGGGGAGGGACTGCGGGAGGTTGGCTGTGGGAGCACACTGACCACCAGGGGGCAGCTCCTGCGTTGAGTGTCTGCCCCCTGGTGGTCAGTGCACGTCATAGCTACTGGCCAGTTGTTTGGTCTTAATGGTCGCTTAGGCTTTTATATATATAGATTAGAGGCCCGGTGCACGAAATTTGTGCGGGGCTGAGGGACTCCCCCCGCCACACCCTCTTTAATCTGGGACCCCTTGGGGAATATCCGACTGCCAGTTTGGGCCTAAACCAGCAGTTGGACATCCCTCTTGCAATCTGGGACCAGTGGCTCCTAACCGCTCACCTGCCTGCCTGCCTGATGCCCCTAACTGTTCCCCTGCCTGCCTGATCATCCCTAATCGCCTCTGCCTGTGTGCCTGATCGCCCCTAACTTCTCTGTCTGCCTCCCTACCGGCCTGATCGCCCCTAACTGCTTCTGCCTTGGCCCCGCCACCATGGCTTTATCCGGAAGGACATCCAGAAGGCTGTCCGGAAGATGTCCGGTCTAATTAGCATATTACCCTTTTATTAGTATAGATTAGCTGTGTGATTTTGGGCAAGTTCTTCAAAGCCCTCAGTTTGCTCTTCTGTAAAATAAAACTAATACTTCTTAAAAGGTAGTTATTATTATTAATATTAAAAGTATCACATAATGATCCTTGAGCTTTTAAAAGAATTTTTCAAATCCATGATTTCATTTAATTCTCTCTACCACTCTTTTAGGTATTATCATTACCCTCATTTTACAAATGAAACTGATGCCTACAGAAAAGAACAGACTTAGCAAAGGTCATTGCTGGATCAGCAGAAATACCTATTTGACTCTCAAAATGAGGGAAACCAGTCCTGGCTCTGATACTCCATAGCTCCTACCCACCAGCCCCTAATTTTGGGTGCACAAGTCTTCTCTCTACATGTTACTTACAGCTGGGCTGGAAAACCTCTCTGCACCAGTGGTCCATCAGCAGTTCCCCAGCTGATCCATCTCCTGGCTTCACTCTCTTAAAATACAAACTAGCCATTGCCCTAGCTGGTTTTTCTCAGTGGTTAGAGCATCAGTCTGTGGATTGAAGGGTTGTGAGTTTGATTCTGGTCAAGGGCATGTACCTCAGTTGCAGGCTCAGCTCCACCCAGGTTGGGGCATGTGTAGGAGGCAACCAATCGATGTGTCTCTCTCACATCAATGTTTCTCTCGCTCTGTCTCTCCCCCTCCCTTCCATTTTCTCTAAAAAATCAATGGAAAAAATATCGTTGGGTGAGGACTAACAACAATAAAAAATACAACCTAGCCTAGAGTTCTACCTGACAAAATATTCATCTGACGACTTCTAAATGTTCAGAGTCACCCTAGCCAGTTTGACTCAGTGGATAGAGCGTTGGCCTGCAGAGTGAAGGGTCCCGGTTTCAATTCTGGTCAAGGGCACATGCCCAGGTCGAAGGCTCTGTCCCCAGAAGGGGGCGTGCAGGAGGCAGCCGATCAATAAATTTCTCTCGATGTTTCTTTCTCTCCCTCTCCCTTCCTCTCTGAAATCAATAAAAACAAAACAAAACAAAAACTCAGTTCGAGGTTTCTTGGGTTAGTGAGGTTTAGCAAACCCAGAGAAGCTCTCTGGGAGGCAATGAAGTGCTCATGAATGTCAGTTCTGGAGGAAGGTGGACTCTGGGCTCTACTACCAACTCACACTTTGACTTTGAACAGTTTACTTAATTTCTCTGAACCTCACTTTCTTCATCTGCAAAACCGGGGAGAGGAAGAGTATCTACCTTGGAGTGTTTGATTTGAGGATTCAGTGAGATCTTGTATGCAAAGTGCTTAGCACAAAGTATGGCACCAGTGAGAGCTCACTCAGAATTAACTACTAATGCTTTATTAATATTGCAATAACTGTTAGTACAGTGGCCCCTCACTTATCAGGGAGTCACTTACCTAGCATCTTCACACACTTAGAACATGGTTGAGAAATAGGAAGGAAGTAAAAACTGCCTCTAAGAAATTAAAATACACTATAAAATCCCTAAATCAAAGCTTATGCATTCATTCATCAAAGAGGTTCTCACACTCAATAGACATTTGCTTTCCCAAACCACAGCAAATAAAAAAGGAGGTATAGGCATGGGAGTGGAGGATTCCAAATTCAAGCACGCTGGCAAAAAAACTATGAAGGAAAAGAACGAGAGCTTAGAGCCTCAGAGTTGGGGCCATTAGTGCAGGCAAACAGCCTCGCAGCCTTTATAACTCTAGGCAGCACCTCACTGACCATCATAATGATGACCCCGAGCCTACATGGAAAGATTAAATTATAGTTAGCATCTCTTATTTGGGAAGAAAGCCCAAAATTATTTGGGCTCTTAAAGTGTTAAGCTTTTCTATTCCTAGAACAATTCACTCATTCCCTAATGATGTCAGGCAAAGAGGTTGCTATACCCATAAATGCTGAATCTAAAGCAGGATTCTTCTGCCACTTTTCCTCCCCCTTACTTGGCTGAGCCGTAGAGCTCCCAGGCTTTGGCGATCCCCAGGGCCAGTCCCTTGCTGGGATTATTGGAGAGGATCCTGGCAGCTTCTTTGGTCTTACCCAGGACATTGAGAACATGTCTGTTGGAGGAGAGATGTCTGTTCAGTAATTGAATGGACCTGAAAGACGCCTATGCCTGAGATTCAGACACTTATAGGAACATCACTTTGAGAATCAGCTGAGCATTAAAAAACACCTTACCATCATATTCCTGTAGGATCCACCTTAGGCTAGAACATGTGGGCTACCTTTACCCTAGCTCCTGGTATATATGCACAGAGAAGCCCCGAGACCCTGTGAGCTCCCAATGAGCTGGAACCCCTTTCCCTGATCCCCAGGTACTGTCTGGAACCCTGCTGTAGACCCTCTGGAAGTACAGCAACCTGGAGCTTCACTGCTAGCTAGAATTAAATGCCATCCCTCAGATGGGAAACCTGTGTCTCTCTCTGCCTTGGAACAGACAGATACTGTTGCCTCTGCCTGGAATACTAACTTGTACAATAAGGGGGTAGGACTAGATGAACTGTGAGGTCCCTTCTTTACCTGAAATGCCAAGACCTAATTACAAGTGGAAACTGCTGTGGGGAGGGATGACACATGACCCAGGGCCCAGGAAGGCATAGTCAGAGTTGGAGAATTGGAAATCCCTGTCCCCGCCTGTGACTGTAGGCTCATCAGGCTGTCACCTACTGGTGTGCCCAGGGCTGCCCAAGGGACCCACCGGTGCACAGCTGGGGTCCGGGAGGCCAGGCCCCCAAAACTGGCAGAGATGGTGTTGATTTCAATCTGTTTCAGGGCTGGGGAGCCATCTGCGTTGCGCTGGAACATGTAGTCTGAGCGATTCAGGCCCAGGAACACAGTCTGTGGGGAAAACTGAAGGCTGAGGACATTTGCCCAGGGGCTGACTCTGAGGGCTTAGCCACGGAGCAGACAGGCACCACGAACACTACATAGAGATTAGAGGCACTGGCTAACACTCCCAAACACAGCAGAATCGTTGTTTTGGTCATCCCAGGATTGGCCAGTGATGTACAAATCCAGTGGAGACAATGAGTTTAGGGCCTGGGATAATTTCTTTGGTTAAAAAAAAAAGGAGGGTCAGGTCCCAGACGGGTGGAGTAGAGAATGTTTACCTGGGCAATGCCCTCTTTCAGGACTTGCTTGTAGATATCAAAGAGACGAGCAGTAAAGGTGTCCCTTTTGATGGTGCTGGAGGAGGAAACAGAACATTTTCTAGGTTACATGGCATCTTAAAGGTCAAGGAGTTCCACCCCGTCCATTGATTCTTGAATCCTCTCTGGGTTGTATTGGCCCAAACCTGAACACCTGCCAGAAAATAGTGGTTTAGAACCCAGCTCTAGAGCCAGATGACCTGGGTTCAAATCCTAGCTCTACCACTTACTAGTAGGCAACCTTAGAGAATCATTTTACCTCTCTGTGACTGTTTGCTTAACTGTAAAATGAAGAGGAAAACAATTATATTTCCGTCACAGTGTTGTGGTAAAGAGTAGAGAAGATATTACATGTACAGAACTGAACACAGTATCTGGTCCCAAGAACCAGAAAATGGCATGTGATATAACCATTCTGTACTTAAGTAGCTCTGATGACTATAAGCTTTCTGACTGACTTCACATTCACTCTCTGTAGTTTCCCCTACACTTTGAGGCCTCCCAGACAAGTCTTCTCTTCCTCTTCCATGCTGTCCTCAGAGATTGGAAGACAGCAGTTATGTCCTGTGCCCCAATAGGAGTTTTCTGACGCAAGCCAAGTATCCTGTTTTTCTCTTCGACCTGTCCTCATGTGCTGTGATTTCCTCAAGCCTTCCCTGTCTGGGTCAGCTCCCCCTGCTGTGTGCTTTCATGGTACTGTGGGCCTCTCTTTTATAGCCCTGATTGCAGCTGCAATTTTCCACTTTATTTGTGTGATGGTTAGCGTTGTCTCTCCTGTTTGCCTATAAACCACATAAGGGTAGAGACCGTGTCTGCTGGCTCATCATCATGGCCCAGGGTGCTGTTGTGACACATGGTGGGAGCCCATCCAGTATGGTTTTCTGGAGCCTCAGGAGAGGCATCCACAGGTAACTAATGCCACACCTGTTGTCCCTCAAGATTCAGGGTGGTCTCTGCATGCCTGCTCAACCCTGACTCGCAGGCTCACCTTGTTACAGCGACCGCCGAGCCCAGAGGCTCAGGCCTGCCCTGAAGTTCCTCTGCTCCGCAGCCAGCTCCCTCATAGGGTTTCCCAGCCCCTGGTGAGGAGTAGAGTCCCCAGCTGGGCTTCAGCCTCCTGGAAAGTTGAGACACATTTTCCCTCTTCCAAAGAGGTGCTTCCCTCAAACCTAGACCCTAGGGGGCTAGCTCACATGTTCCTGGGGCTCTTCTCCATTACAAGCTAGGGATTGTGTGCATTTCAGAGAAGGGAACAGGGATTTCAGAGACAGGCTGCAGAGAAGGTCTCCCACATAATAGCATCTTTAGGGTAAAGGTCATAAATCAGACTGGTCACATTTCCCACATTCCAGGATCAGAGGTGGTAGAGTTTACACATTCATGATTCATTGTGTTTTTAGCTCCATTGTGTTTTAGTTTCCAAGCTTCTTACCATTATGATCCTTTGTCATATTCACCCTCACACCAATGTACACATTTTTAAAATATTTCATCTCTAACAAAATAACTGTTTTCTTTTGAAAAACTAATCAGACATGCAATTACATATGTCTAGTCTCTCTCTCTCTCTCTCTCTCTCTCTCTCTTCCTCTCTCTCTCTCTCTCTCCCTCCCTCCCTCCCTCCACACAAACATTTATATATATTTAATTCTAAAATAAGAATGTAATTCTAAAGTAATTTCCCTTGCCCAAGGACCTGAAGGAAAACTAAATCAAAAGAAAAGAGATAGAAAGGGGTGGATGAAGTAAGTCATTTCAGGTGTTCTGTATTTTCGTTGCTCAGTCTGTGCCTCATCCCACCCAGAGAGGCCTTGAAGCAATAAGGGTCACTCAGGAGAAGAAGTAGATTTGACTTTAAACTCAATAACCTCACTTGCCCTCTATTTTCTCTAAAACCAAGCTGATCTTCTCTAATTCCAAATGGAAATTTCAGTCTCTTCAAAGAAGGTGGTCACAGATCAGAGAATCACAGAATGTCAGGGTTTAAAAGGACCAACCTCCCCATTCTACAGATGAAGAAACTGAGGCCCAGAAAAAGAAAGGGACTTGGTTGAGGCCATGTTTTTAAATAAATGGTAGAGCCAGGATTAGAAGCCAGATCTCCTGACTTCTACTACATTCGTTTCTCCGGGGGGGGGAGGTGTGGGGGGAAGGGTGCTTGTATCCCACTCTACCAAGTCAGATGCCAGAGCAACACCTCATGGCTTTCCAGTCTTCCAGTCCCTTCTAGCAATTCCCAGCCCCCCAGTGTCCCACCACCTAGTACCTAGAAAGAGTTTGCTCCAGAAAGGCAGCATTCTGGCTGACGGCATCCACCAGCAGGTTGAAGTCCATCTGCACAGCATAGGCCTGCTCCAGCAGAGCACTGGGGACCAGTGAGGGGAACAGCGTGAATGGGGCATAGCTCACCACCTGATGGAGGAGAGAGAGTGGGCAGGGGTAGAACACCTGTGAATGTGTTGTCTTCCTGTAAACATAACCTATGGAAAGTGTGGCCTACATTTATTGAGGACACACATACTGCAGAATAGAGGTTACCTCTGGGAATAGAGGGAGGAGAACAGGATGAAGAAGGGGTACAAAGATAACTTCTAGACTGTAATATCTTATCCATTTACATCAAAAAAATAGAAAAAGAAAAATAGCCAACAACAACAAAAACCCACGAAAAATTACTGCACATTAACTGTTGCAAGGCACTATTTTGGTTTTTTTTGTTTATTTGTTTTTGTTAATCCTCACCAGGGGGGGTATTTTTTTCCCATTGATTTTTTAGAGAGGGTAGAAGGGAGGGAGGGAGGGGGAGAGAGAGAAACATTGATGTGAGAGAGACACATCAATTGGTTGCCTTCCACTCAGGCCCTGACCCAGGCTGGGGATGGAACCTGCAACACAGGTATGTGCCCTTGACTGGGAATTCTACCTGCAACCTTCTGGTGTGTGGGCCGACACTCTAACCACTGAGCACATCAGCCAAGGCACAAGGCATGTTTTAAATACTTTACATGGATTCATCATTTAACCTTATGAGGAAGATACTATTATTATATATACTTAATAAAAAGAAACTGAGTCTCAGAGAGGCTCAGTATGGAGTCCAAAATTATATTAAGCTGTTACGTGGCACTGGGATTTGAGCCAGGATGGTTACACACACACACACACACACACACACACACACACACACACAGCTCCTAGCCAGCTGATATCCAAGACTAGGCCAATCCCCTTGCCTTCTGGTTAGGGGAGGGGGAGAGGGAGGCGTCCTGATGGTAAGGCTGCAGCAGAAGTGAACTGGCTCCAGGGGTCGTTTCCCCCTCAGTGTTGGAGATGGTGACTCAGGTTGCCAGGCCTGGAGTTCAGCCACATTTTCAATTCTTTGAACCTCGGGAGAGCCAGGAAACCCATCGAGAACACGATTTCTAGAAGGGGATCATGCATTCTGAGATTCCTAGCAACAAATGAGCTAGAATTTGGGTAGGAGATGATCTGGTGACTTATTTATGAAACATTTCAGAGTTTAACCTATGAGTTAACATCAGTTTGCAATTATGGTAATACCCATAAATGGTATTAGAACTCGGCATTTAAATATTCACTTTTAAAATAGTATTTTGAATAGATAATACAAACACATGACACAAAATGCAAAAGAGACAGAAGGATACATAGTGAAAAATACGTCTCACTCTCACCCTGGCCCCAATGAACCAGTTCTCCTTCCCAGAGGCAAATGATATAGTGGGATCTCACATATCCTTTTAGACCAGCGGTTCTCAACCTGTGGGTCGCGACCCCTTTGGCGGTCGAACGACCCTTTCACAGGGGTCGCCTAAGACCATCCTGCATATCAGATATTTGCATTATGATTCATCACAGTAGCAACATTACAGTTATGAAGTAGCAACGAAAATAATTTTATGGTTGGGTCACAACATGAGGAACTGTATTTAAAGGGCCAGAAGGTTGAGAACCACTGTTTTAGACTAATGTATCTGTGTATATACACATTTTCTCTTTTTTCACACACATCAAAGCATATGATACATACATTGTTCTTTGCTTTATAAATGCTTCAGAGACATTTCCATATACTTTCAAATAGAGCACTTTCATTCTTTTTAATGGCTGTGCAATATTCCATTCTTTGGCTATAGCACAATTCATTGAATCTAGCCTTCTATTATGAACATTTAGATGGTTTCCTTTTTCCCACCATTACAATCATTGCTTCAGTGAATATCCTAGAATATACATTCTAGGTATTTTGTGTGTGAGAAGGTAAGTTTCTAAAAGTGGAAATGTCAGGTTATTAGGGTAAATCCATTTAAAATTTTGGTAAATAATTCCCAAATTGCCCTCCTCAGCATCTATTTTTTTGTTGTTGTTAAATCTCAACTGAGGATAGTTTTTCCATTGATTTTTTAGAGAAAGTGGAAGGGTGGGGGGAGGAGAGGGGGGAGAGAGAGAGAGAGAGAGAAACATCGATGTGAGAGAGACACATTGATTAGTTGCCTCTCACATGCACCTCGGCCAGAGCCTGGGATCAGCCTGCAACCCAGGCATGTTCCCTTGACTGGGAATCCAACCTGCAACCCTTTGGTGGGAGGGCCTACTCTCTAACCACTGAGCAACAGCAGCCATGGGTCAGCATCTATTTTAAAATAAAACTGGGGAAGTGTATTTGTGAGAGTGAGTTCTTTCAGCTTGAAGCTTTTATGAGTGTG
Organism: Myotis lucifugus; assembly: GCF_000147115.1. Lineage (NCBI taxonomy): Eukaryota > Metazoa > Chordata > Mammalia > Chiroptera > Vespertilionidae > Myotis > Myotis lucifugus. The sequence continues at coordinate 4,788,687 of NW_005871108.1, forward strand.
AATTACTAAAGATTATAGGGGAGGTGACCTAATCCCGAGTGCTTGTGTGCTGACTACGAGGGCATTTCCTTGGCTTTAATACGTAGAACTCTGCCTCTTCCAACAAATCCCATTTGGCCTGAAAAACACCCCAGAAGTTTTTCTGCGAAGACTTCCCTCTGCCTCTGTCCCCAGGTCTCATGCCCACTTGAATTTGAAATCAATAGCATATAGCTATTCTTCATAACAGCTGAAACATTATCTTTGTACATTTTTTTCCGATTTTTTAATTGATCTTTTGAGTTAGAGGAAGAGAGAGGGAGAGAGAGCGAGAGAAACATCAATGTGAGAGTGGAACATCGATTGGCTGCCTCCTGAAAGCAGCCCACCAGAGATTAAGCCGGAAACCCGGGCATATGCCCTGACCAGAAATTGAACCAGCAATCTTTGGGTGCCGGGGACACACTCAACCAACTGAGCCACACCGACCAGGACACAGTCTGTATACTTTTGATAGAAACACAGAAACAGAGTAATATTCTTCTACCATTAGAAAAACTATAGCACATACCTGACAGTAAACACTCTGCTTTATAGTGAGGGAAACAACAGAGAGTGATGGGAAGAAGTAAGAAGTCCCCTCTACCTAAAGGGGCTGTCGGACCCTAGCCAGTTTGGCTCAGTGGATAGAGTGTTGGCCTGCAGACTGAAGGGTCCTGGGTTTGATTCCGATCAAGGGAACATCCCCGAGTTGTGGGCTCAATCCCCAGTGTGGGGTGTGCAGGAGGCAGCCGATCAATGATTCTCTCTCATCATTGATGTTTCTATCTCTCCCTTCCTCTCTGAAAGAAAAAAATATATATTTAAAAAAAAAATAAAAAATAAAGGGGCTGTCAGAACTCTGCTCTCACCAATTGTTGGTATGCAGGAAAGTGGGCCAGAGTTAACGGCTGATCTGATTTTTCAAGACAAGCTGGGTATCTAGATTTTTTTAAAAACTTCATGATTTAAAAAAATGTTGGCTCTGACTTTTCAAAGACACTCTGGTTAAACATACACACACACACACACACACACACACACACACACACACACTAAATAATGCTTGCCCCTGGGCAGGGAAACAGTAGCTGGAGAAGACATTCTATACTAAATATCCTTTTGGACTTTGTACCCTGTTCAAGTGTACTTTTTAAAAATTAATTAACTCCCTAAACACTGCAGGAGCCAACTATTCAGTCTGCACACAATTGGCTTGTGACCCTGATCTACAAAGTTCCGACTCTTCTCCCACCCATTATGCAAAGCCCCTTGGCTAGCTGACTTTGGCCTGCCTTCTTTTTCCTGCATTGGAGCTTCTGCTATGCTGTTCCATTCCCACATTTGTCTTTTAACAAACTATAGAAATGATCCCTGAAAGTGTAATCTTCCATTTGTCTTTTAAGATCTAGTTCAAATGCCACTAACGAATTGCTCCTTCCTCCAGGTGGCCTCTACAGTATCCTGGGAGAGGCAGTAAAGCATGGAAGCTCAGAGCATAGATTCAGGAGGCAAACGCCTTGGGTTTGAATCCTGGCTCTGTCAATTACACCCCCACTTAATGACGAGGAGCAAGTTACTTAGCCTCTCTGGGCCTTGGTTTCCTCATCTCAGTTGTGGTGAGGATTAAATGGATCAATGATTCCAAAGTGAAAAGGATACTTCCTGTCTTTTTCTCTGGATTGGGAAATTGAGGACTGTGCCTTTTCTAGGTTCCATTAACTTCCAGAAAGACCTAGTCTTGGACTTTCACACAATACCTGTTGATTAACAGAAGAAATAAAATCTTGGAAGAGAAGTGCTACATCCTGTTTCAGACAAATAGTTGACAAAATCTCAGATTCACAAACCAAGCAATGATATTCCTAAAGCCAGAGGCACACCTTCCACAGTATCAGCCTACCTTTAGTGACAGCCATTCTAACGCGCTCGGGTCTTTCATATATCGACCATAGAGAAGCACTCATGGTGCCCAAACAGCAAACACTTATTGAGTTTGAACTGCCCACCAGCCCTCTAACTAGGTTCTGGACACAGAGAGACAAAAGAGTGTTTTGGTAAAAATGATGATGGCATCTCTTTAGTTACCAATCTGGATAGTCATAAGTATAATGTTAAGTAAAAAAGTAAAGTACAGAAGAGCTTGTCTAGTTTGCTTCTTTGTATAAAAAGTGGGGGAAAGGAATATATACATTTTTCTCTTTATGAATAAGCTATCTGAAAAAAATAAACAAGAATAAATGTTTTGTTTATAAAACATAGGTTACCATCAGGGCAGGAGAACTGGACAGCTAGGGAATATGGAAGGAAGAGTTAAACTGTAAACTCTTATAGTCTTAAAAGTTTTGCCGAAACCGGTTTGGCTCAGTGGATAGAGCGTCGGCCTGCGGACTGAAAGGTCCCAGGTTCGATTCCGGTCAAGGGCATGTACCTGGGTTGCGGGCACATCCCCAGTAGGAGAAGTGCAGGAGGCAGCTGATCGATGTGTCTCTCTCATCGATGTTTCTAACTCTCTATCTCTCTCTCCCTTCCTCTCTGTAAAAAATCAATAAAATATATTTAAAAAAATAATAATAATAAAAAATTATAGTCTTAAAAGTTTTATTTATTTTTTTTAAAAAAAATACGTTTTTATTGATTTTAGAGAGAGAGGAAAGAAGAGGGAGAGAGAGAAGTATTGATGAGGGAGAACCATCGATTAGCTACCTCCTTGCACACCCCCTACTGGGGATTGAGCCCAAAACCTGGGCATGTGCCCTGACCAGAAATTGAACCAGCAACTCCAACCAACTGAACCACACCAGCCAGGGCTCCTTTAAATTCTGAAGCATGAAAATGTCTTATCTAGTCACAAAATGAAAAGGTTTTTTATTTTTTAAGGATGATATTTTTTTAAAAGATGTGGTTTGGACTTAGCAATTCTACTTTTATATATTAATCATAGAGAGACACTCATATAGGTGTCCAAACAGGCATATACAGGGATAGTCCCAGTAGTGCTATGTGTAGTCATAAAACATTGGAAATCACCTAAATAGTCACCAGTAGAAAAAAGTTAAACTGTGATTCATCCACACCTAATACTATACATTAGAATGAAGCTGATCCTAATGGAGGAAGTTGAGTTCTAAAACAGATTGCTAAATGAAAAACAAACAAAATCGTGTCACAGAGTAATATGTATGATCTATCTTATTTGTAAAAACAAAAAAAAAACAAAACCAACACTATACAGCCTTGGCCCGTGTGGCTCATGCACTGAAAGGGTGACGGTTTGATTCCTGGTCAGGGCTCGATCCCAGGTAGAGGCAGCTGACTGATGTTTCCCTCTCACATAGATGTTTCTCTCTCTTTCCCTTCCTTTCCCTCTAAAGACCAATAAAAAATCTTAAAAAAACAAACCAACTATACGGGGGGTGGGTGGAGGTGGGCAAAGGGGGCAGGGGTGGGAAATGGAGGACATCTGCAACAGCATCAACAATAAAAAAAAAACTGTCTTAAAAATAACCCTATGTATTTCTTTATAAACATATACATGTGTATAAATGCACAGAGAAAGACCTGGAAGGATGTACTACTAACCAACTACAGAGAAGGAAGTAGGATTAGGGGTCCTAAAAAATAATAGCTAACTGGGCCAAGTGTTTCACATGAATTGTCTTCTAATTCTCTTACCAATTTGATAAGGTAGGCCCCATTATTATCCTTTTTTAATATTTGAAGAAACTGCAGCTGAAAGAGCTAAGTAACTTGCCTAAGTCACACTTCAAATCCCAGACTTAAATTTGATTCCTCTAGCATGGTGCTTTATACTTCTAAAGGTCAAGGTTAGTTATTTAAAAAAAAAAAAAAAAAGCAAAAATGTGATCTCTGACCCAAAGGAGTTGCCTCGGGCCTGACAGGGGCCAGAAAATGGACAGAAGAACCCAGGGCAGTGTAATCAGTGCTGTGTGGAGGAGCCAGGGCTTACATTTGAGGAACTGGGCTCCTGTGTGGTCCTCAGCAACACTCCCTCAGCCAAGGCCCGGTCCACCGCCTGCCGTGCCAGCTCCTCCAGCTGCTGCTCATCCTGCAAGAAACTTCCCCAGCTACTGGCCATTCCAACCTGCAACAGAAGGAGAGGGCAGGGCTTGGTGACAGATAGCCAGGGGCCAGCAACCCCTGAAACTGGTGGTATGGTACAGGGGAGCTTCATGAGCACAAAACAGAAAGCTTGGCAAGCAATTCCACTGCCACACTCTCTTTTTTTATTTTTATTAAATTAAATCTTTATTCAGATTATTACAGTTGTTCCTCTTCCCCCCCCCCCCCCCATAGCTCCCCTCCACCTGGTTCCCCTTCCACCCTCTGCCCTCACCCCGCCCCCGTCCTCATCCATAAGTGCACGATTTTTGTCCAGTCTCTTCCTGCATCCCCCAAACCCCTTTCCCCTGCAAGAATAGTCAGTCCACTCCCTTTCTATGCCCCTGATTCTATTATAATCACCAGTTTATTCTGTTCATCAGATTATTCACTTGATTTTTAGATTTGCTTGTTGATAGATGTGTATTTGTTGTTCATAATTTGTATCTTTACCTTTTTCTTCTTCTTCCTCTTCTTAAAGGATACCTTTCAGCATTTCATATAATACTGGTTTAGTGGTGATGAACACCTTTAGCTTTTCCTTATCTGTGAAGCTCTTTATCTGACCTTCAATTCTGAATGATAGCTTTGCTGGATAAAGTAATCTTGGTTGTAGGTTCTTGGTAGTCATCACTTTGAATATTTCTTGCCACTCCCTTCTGGCCTGCATAGTTTCTGTTGAGAAATCAGCTGACAGTCGTATGGGTACTCCCTTGTAGGTAACTGACTGTCTTTCTCTTGCTGCTTTTAAGATTCTCTCTTTGTCTTTTGCTCTTGGCATTTTAATTATGATGTGTCTTGGTGTGATCCTCTTTGGATTCCTTTTGTTTGGGGTTCTCTGCACTTCCAGGACTTGTAAGTCTATTTGTTTCACCAGGTAGGGGAAGTTTTCTGTCATTATTTCTTCAAATACGTTTTCAATATCTTGCTCTCTCTCTTCTTCTGGCACCCCTATAATTCGGATGTTGGTACACTTGAAGTTGTCCCAGAGGCTCCTTACACTATCTTTGTATTTTTGGATTCTTTTTTCATTTTGCTTTTTTGGTTGGGTGTTTTTTTGCTTCTTCGTATTTCAAATCTTTGACTTGATTCTTGCAATTCTCTGGTCTGCTATTGGATCTCTGTATATTATTCTTTATTTCAGTCAGTGTATGCTTGATTTCTAGTTGGTTCTTTATCACAACGTCGAGGGTCTCACTAGATTTCTTGAGGGTCCCATTAAGTTTATCGGCAGTTTCTAGAAAATTCTTGAAAAACCTTAAAAGTGTGGTTTTGAACTCTATACCCAGTAGTTTGCTTTCCTCCATTTCTGTCATTTGTGTCCTGTTTCTTTGTCTCCGCATTTTTTATGCTTCACTGTATCGATAGAGTGGCTTTCTGTGCTAAGTGTCCTATAAGGCCCAGTGGCTCAGCCTCCCCAATTACCTGAGGTAGACACTCTTGGTGCACCCCCTTGTGGGCTTTGTGCACAGTCTTGTTGTAGTTAAGCCTTGATTGTTGTAGGTAACACTGGGAGGGATTGACCTCCAGGCCAATTGGCTGTGAGAATCAGCTGTTTCTGCAGTGATGGTATTATTCTCAAAGTAAGGAAGCAGAGGTTCCGAGAGGTGAAATTACTTGCCCCTGGTAATGACTGGTAAAACCTGGATTGAACCCATGTCTCTGGACTCTCAGCTCAATGCTTTTCATTGTAGAAAGAGGCACTAATGTCATATGCTATTGGGGCAAGTTCCTTCCAATCCCAAGCTGCAGACTCTCTACCTGTGAAAAAGAGGAGGATGGGGTAGACCAGTGGTTTCTAAAACTGGCTGAATATTCTGGGGGTGGGGGTGGGGATGGGGCTGGAAAGTTAATACAGATTCCTAAACTCCATTCAGAAATTCTGATTCAAGAAGTCTGAGGGGAGGGAGGGACTGAAACTGTATTTTTAACAAGTTTTCCTGGGATGGGAACCATTGTACAAGATTATAATTTTCCTTCTAGCCCCTAAAACCCAGATCTCAGATAAATTACATGGGAGTGCGTGGCTGACCTTCAAACTAGAATATCCAACTGCTTACTTGGAGTAGAATTTGTTGTCCCCCCACAAATCTCCTCCTCTGATTAGCCCACCCAGGGTTAATCCCCTTGTATATACTCCTGGTATGCCCCATCCCCCCAAATCCTGTGGAGCCTATCTAAAGATACAGTCCTGACTTCCTGATTTCGCTCCATCTCCACTGTCAGGAGCCTAGCACTAAACCCAAGACCCAGGGTTCAGAGTGAGAGACCTTCAGTGACCAGAATACATCAGCTTCTCTCCTTCCAGGTCTGGGCACGTGCGGGAGTTTGGAACACTTCCCAGCACGTCCAACCAAGTCATGACTTCGTTTTAGAAGCCATCCCTGTTCTCCACCCAGGGCTTCTACAGCCCATTACACCTCCCTGCACTGTGTCCGTGATCACATCTCCACCTCCAGCACCTACCATTGTAGTCAACGGATGTAAAATGAATGAGTGAGATCCAAAAAATGGTGACCGGCAGGAAGGTAGGGAGGGAGAGAGTGTGAGAGCGCAAGGAAGTGATAGAGGAGTATGTGGACATGTGTGGTGTGTGTGTGCATGAGCTAGGGACAGTTAGATTCTGCAGGTCTTCTAAGGGGCTGCTAAACTGGGCAGTCTTAGACGGCAGAGCCCCGCTCCCTGCGCAGACACTCCTGGGTGGCCAGGATGGGCACAGCGACCACGCCATCTTGGGAAACAGAGCTGCTTGAGACTAGGATCCTGGCCTCAACACCACCCAGTCTGATCTCAGATGCATACCAGGACCCTGCAGCCACTGGGGACAGAGACCTGTGACCACAGCTACAGACCTGAGGACACCAAAAGTCCAGAAATCCCCGTGGCAGATCCATGAGTAACAGAGCCTATCCCCTTCCCCGCAGGCTCAAGGGCAGCGCCATAGTAACTGATAGACCCACCCCTTGCCCGGGCCTCAGTGCTGCTTCAGGAACTTTAGCCTGGAAGTGTGCGAGCACCTTCGAACTGGTCCCGCGTAGTGCCGGCTTCAGGAGTCCTAGGCTGGGAGCAAACGCTCGAACACCGGGAACTGATCCTGTGCGCAGTGCCGGCTTCAGGAGTCCTGGGCTGGGAGCAAACGCACGAACACCGGGAACTGACCCCGCGCGCAGTGCCGACTTCAGGAGTCCTGGGCTGGGAGCAAACGCATGAACACCGGGAACTGATCCTGCGCGCAGTGCCGGCTTCAGGAGTCCTAGGCTGGGAGCAAAGCGCGAACACAGAGAATTTGTCCTGCGTAGCGCCGGCCCAGGGACCCCGATTCTCTGGGCAGGAGGCAGCACCAAGCACCAGTGACTTGATTGTGTTTCTTATCACCTGCGCCTGAGATCCCTGATTCCCTGTGCATTCATACTAAGAGCCAGTGACTCCAATTCTTGCTGCATGGGCACACAGGGACCCTGATTCTCAATGCGAGGTCGCGTGAAGCAACAGAGACTCTGATACTGGATTCTTGTGGAACTCTGACTCCTGGCACGTGCTAGAGGGCGCTGATTTTCAACACGCTACAGGGGGGTCTCTGTTTCAGCACGGTGCAGGCAGGGTCCCTGATTCTAAGGGCATGCACGAGGCCACATTGAGCGCTGGCAACACTGACTCTGAGCGAGCCTGGTTCCCACCAACCCACAACAACAACACATCTTAGTGTCAGAGCTCTTCAGTGACACTAGGGTGGTGTGAGGCTCCCACTGCACATGCCCCAGGCCCACACAACTCGACATTTGAACCATCAGGAGATAATCAGAATGAAGAGACAACACAACACCCAGAGGAAAGACAATGAGGAGTCGCCAAGAAAGGAAATTAATGAAATTGAAGCATGCAACATGACAGAAAAAGAATTCAGAATAATGGTTGTACAATTCATTCACCGGATGGATGAGAAAATCAACAACCTATGCAAGAATCAGGAAGAAATGAAAAGTGATATAGCTACAATCAAAAACACCATGGAAAGTTTCAACAGCAGACTAGAAGAAGAAGACCAAATTAGTGAGTTAGAAGATAAGGCAGAGAAACAAGCTCAATCTGAACAGCAACTGGAGAAAAAAATTAAAAAGCAGGAGGAGAGCCTAAGGGAGCTTTGGGACAACATGAAACGAAGTAACATATGCATAATAGGGCTGCAAGAAGGACAAGAAGAGCAGCAAGGATTAGATCATCTATTTGAAGAAATAATGACAGAAAACTTCCCAGATATGGGGAAGAAAAACGTTACACAAGTACAGAGAGTCCCAAGCAAAATGAACCCCAAAAGAATCACACCAAGACATGTCATAATAACAATGGCAAATGTATAAGACAAAGAGAGAATCTTAAAGGCTGCAAGAGAGAAACAGAGAGTTACCTACAAGGGATTCCCCATCAGATTATCAAATGATTTCTCAACAGAAACACATCAAGCTAGAAGGGAATGGAAGGAGGTATACAAAGTGTTGCAAAGCAAAGGACTGAATCCAAGAATACTATATCCAGCAAGACTATCAATCAAAATTGAAGGGGAAATCAGGAGCTTTGCAGACAAAAAAAGGCTAAGGGAGTTTATCACTACCAAGCCAGCAATGCAAGAAATGCTAAAAGGAATGCTGTAAAAAGAAGAAATATAAAGGCAAGAAAGAACACAGGCACGAAAATAGAAATGACTCCAAGCAAGTACCTTTCAATAATAACTTTAAATGTAAACGGGATAAACGCTCCAATCAAAAGACATCGAGTGGCTGAATGGATAAAAAGACATGACCCATATGTATGCTGTCTACAAGAGACCCACCTCAGAAAAAGGGACTCACACAGACTGAAAGTGAAGGGATGGAAAAATATCTTTCAGGTAAATGGAAATGAAAAAAAAAGCTGGGGTAGCAATACTTATAACTGTCAAAATAGACCGCAAAGTGAAGGCCATAACAAGAGATAAGGAAGGCCACTTCATAATATTAAAGGGATCGATACAACAACAGGATATAACCCTTATAAACATATATACACCCAATGCAGGAGCACCCAAATACATAAAAAACCTCCTGGAAAATAACAAGGGAGAGATCAACAACAACACAATCATAGTAGGAGACTTAAACACATCACTGACATCACTGGATAAATCCTCTAGAAAAAAAAAATCAGCAAAGAAACAGCAATCCTAAATGACTCACTAGATCAGATGGACTTAATTGACATCTTCAGAACATTTCACCCCAAAGCCACGGAATATATGTTCTTCTCAAGTGCACATGGGACATTTTCAAAAATAGACCACATATTGTGTCACAAGCAAAGTCTCCCCAAATACAAGAAGATTGAAATCATACCAAGCATCTTCTCAGATCACAAGGGCATAATATTAGAAATAAACCACAATAAAAACAATCCAAAAAACTCAAACACTTGGAAGCTGAATAGCATGTTACTAAATAATGATTGGGTTACCAGTGAGATCAAAGAAGAAATTAAAAACACCCTGGAAACTAATGACAATAACAGTACAACAACCCAAAATCTATGGGACACAATGAAAGCAGTCCTGAGAGGGAAGTTTATAGCACTACAGGCCTACCTCAAAAAACAAGAAAAAATGATAGTAAATCATTTAACTCTACAACTCAAAGAATTAGAAAGAGAACAACAAAAAAAGCCCAGAGTGAGCAGAAGAAAGGAGACAATAAAGATTAGAGCAGAAATAAATGACATAGAGACCAAAAAAAAAAAAAAATACAAAAGATCAATGAAAGCAAGAGCTGGTTCTTTGAAAGGATAAACAAGATTGATGAGCCTCTAGCCAGGCTCACCAAGAAGCAAAGAGAGAGGACTCAAATAAACAAAATCAGAAATGAAAGAGGCAAAATAACAACAGACCCCTCAGAAATTCAAAGAATTGTTAAAAAATACTATGAACAACTCTACTCTAACAAACTAAACAACCTGGAGGAAATAGACATATTCCTAGAAAAATATAATCTTCCAAAACTCAATCCAGAGGATTCTAAAATCTCAACAGGCCAATAACTATGGAAGAAATTGAAGCAGTCATCAAAAAGCTCCCAGCAAACAAAAGCCTGGGGCCAGATGGCTTCACAGGGGAGTTTTACCAAACATTCAAGGAAGACCTAAAACCTATCCTCCTCAGACTATTCCAAAAAATTCAAGAAGAAGGAACACTTCCCAGCTCATTCTATGAAACCAGCATCACCCTAATACCAAAACCAGATAGAGACAACACAATGAAAGAGAATTATAGGCCAATATCCCTCATGAACATAGATGCCAAATACTCAACAAAATTCTAGCAAATCAGATCCACCAATACATCAGAAAGATCATAGACCATGACCAAGTAGGATTCATCCCAGGGATGCAAGGATGGTACAATATCTACAAATCAATAAACATGATTCATCACATAAACAAATTGAGAGATAAAAACCACATAGTCATATTAATTGATGCAGAAAAAGCTTTCGACAAAATCAACACCCTTTCTTGATAAAAACTCTCAGCAAGGTAGGAATAGAAGGATCATACCTCAACATAATAAAAGCCATATATGACAAACCCACAGCCAACATCATAATCAATGGGCAAAAACTAAAACCATTTCCCCTGAGAACAGGAACAAGATAGGGATGCCCCCTCTCACCACTCCTGTTCAACATAGTACTGGAAGTACTAGCCATTGCGATCAGACAAGAAGAAGAAATAAAAGGCATCCAAATTGGAAAAGAAGAAGTAAAACTGTCCTTATTTGCAGATGACATGATACTGTACATAGAAAACCCTAAAGACTCCATCAAAAAATTATTAGAGTTAATAAATGAATTCGGCAATGTAGCAGGATACAAAATTAATGCCAAGACATCTAAGGCATTTCTTTACACCAATAGGGAACTTACAGAAAGGGAGACTAAAAAAGCAATCCCATTTACCATCGCACCAAAAAAATTAAGATACCTAGGAATAAACTTAACTAAGGAGGTAAAAGACTTATATGCGAAAAACTACAGGACACTGAAAAAAGAGATAGAGGAAGACATAAACAGATGGAAGAACATACCGTGTTCATGGATTGGTAGAATCAACATCATCAAGATGTCCATACTACCCAAAGCAATCTATAGATTCAATGCAATCCCCATTAAATTACCAACGGCATATTTCACAGATCAAGAACGAACACTCCAAAAATTCATCTGGAATAAAAAAAGACCTCGAATAGCTGCAGCAATCCTGAGAAAGAAGAACAAAGTAGGTGGGATCTCAATACCAGATATCAAACTGTATTACAAAGCCACTGTTCTTAAAACAGCTTGGTACTGGCACAAGAACAGACATATAGATCAATGGAATAGAATAGAGAACCCAGAAATTGACCCAAACCACTATGCCCAATTAATATTCGACAAAGGAGGCAAGAGCATACAATGGAGTCAAGACAGTCTCTTCAATAAATGGTGTTGGGAAAATTGGACAGATACATGCAAAAAGATGAAACTAGACCACCAACTCACACCATACACAAAAATAAACTCAAAATGGATAAAAGACTTAAACGTAAGACGGGAAACCATAAAAATACCAGAGGAATTCATAGGCAGCGAAATTGCAAACATATGTCGGAGGAATTTCTTCTCTGATACAGCTCCTAGGGCAATGGAAACTAAAGAGAAAATAAACAAATGGGACTACATTAAAATAAAAAGCTTTTGCAAAGGAAAAGGGAAACCATCAACAAAACAACAAGAAGACCCACTGCATGGGAGAACATATTTGCCAATGATATCACCTATAAGGGTTTAATCTCCAACATTTACAAGGAACTCATGAAACTTAATAATAGGAAGATAAACAATCCAATAAAAAAATGGGCAATGGATCTAGATAGACACTTTTCGAAAGAGGACATACAGAGGGCCGAAAGACATATGAAAACATGCTCAAAGTCACTAATTATACGAGAGATGCAAATCAAAATGACAATGCGGTATCACCTCACACCTGTCAGAATGGCTATCATCAACAAATCAACAAATGACAAGTGCTGGAGAGGATATAGAGAAAAAGGAACACTCAGGCACTGCTGGTGGGAATGCAGACTGGTGCAGCCACTGTGGAGAACAGTATGGAGCTTCCTCAAAAAACTAAAAATGGAACTCCCATTTGACCCAGTGATCCCACTTCTAGGAATATCCCAAGAAGCCAGAAACACCAATCAGAAAGGATATATGCACCCATATGTTCATAGCAGCACAATTCACCATAGCTAAGATCTGGAAACAGCCTAGTGCCCATCAGCAGATGAGTGGATTAGAAAACTGTGGTACATCTACACAATGGAATACTATGCTGCGGTAAAAAAGAAGGAACTCTTGCCTTTTGCAACAGCTTGGATGGAACTGGAGAGCATTATGCTAAGTGAACTAAGCCAGTTGGAGAAAGATAAATACCACATGATCTCACTCACTTGTGGAATATAGAGAACAACATAGACTGATGAACAGGGATAGATACAAAGATTGAGAAACAGCGATCAGACTATCAATCCCCAGAGGGAAAGTAGGGGAGGGTGGGGGTAAGGGGAAGAGATCAACCAAAGGACTTGTATGCATGCATATAAGCCAAACCAATGGACATGGACAACAGGGGGATGAGAGCATGAGTGGGGGGTGGGGGAGAATGGGGGTTAATGGGGGGGGGGGATGAGGACACATTTGTAATTCCTTAACTAATAAAGAATTTAAAGATAAAAAAAATGAATGAGTGATTACTGAATGACAGACTGGGGCCAGATCACCTAGGGCCTTAACACGCCCACACGGACACCCGGTTGGACTTCATCCCGAGGGCGGGGCCCGTGCCTGTGCGGGGCCCCGGGCAACAACGCGGTCTCCTGCCCAGGCCTGCCTCACTTTACGGGCTTGATCGCTCTCACTCTGGACAAAGTTGGGTCCTAATCGCTCCCACTTTAAAACACTACAACTCAGGCTCTCGTCTCACCCGCACCATGTTCCCGACAGCGACCGCATCTGAAGTCAGGAGACCTGGGAAATCTGAGCCCAACCCCCTCACTGGACACGTTTCCTGGTTCCTGTCAATGACTTTGATCGGCGAGATCACCGGCCTCCAGGGTTCCAAACGCCGGCCAGTGCCCACCCTCACGGCATTCCTCCGGAGGAAACGTGACCCCTGCCGGCCGCCGTCGCCTCGCCCCCAACCTACTTGTTCGCGACCCCGCCGCGCGCCGTACTCGGGTCTCTCGCGCCGTTACCCGCGGTCCAGGGGGCGGGGCCTCCACGGGCTCCAAAGCGCCTGCGCGGCCCGCCCCGGAGGGGCCTGCAGAGCGAGGCGGGGCAGGAGGCCGTGCTTGTGGAGACGGATGGCGGCCGGAAGGGGCCGCCCGAGTGAGGGCAGCCTTGGTATAGGGGTGCGTCGGCTTCCCAGGCGGCAAGACTTTGGGGAGGAAAGGAGGAGTCGGGCTGGGTCGGCGGGGCGCTGCGGGTTTGCTAGCTCGTAGGGCGTCCGAGCTGGTGATGTCCAAGGTGAAAGGGGGACACCTCCCCGGAATGGGGCAGCCACTGCCTCGGGGCTCGCAGCTGGCGGGGCTGGGGAGGTAATGGAGGCCCAGCGAGGGGCAGAGACCCGCGCGGAGTCCCCTACACGTTAAGGGCTGAGTCGGTGTTGGACCCGGGCTTGTCTCCCACTCCGTCGGGTCCCAGAAAAGCCCACCCGATTCCTCTGGTGCCGGGACAGCTGCAGGGAAAACTTACTAAGCGGTTCTCAACCTGGGGGTCGAACGACCCTTTCACAGGGGTCACCTAAGACCATCGGAAAACACATATATAATTACATATTGTTTTTGTGATTAATCACTGTGCTTTAATTATGTTCAATTTGTAACAATGAAATTGGGGGTCACCACATCATGAGGAACTGTATTAAAGGGTCGCGGCATTAGGAAGGTTGAGAACCACTTTGCCTGCAAAGAAAGGCATTTTCACTTTTCCAGCGATTTTAAACTTATGAATCAGTGATGGTGACCCAGTGTTTCTCCAAATGTCCAATCTCCCTTCCATCAGGGTCTGGGGCAGGTTTTGTGTGTGTGTGTTTAATGCAGATCCTTCGTACCTACCCCCACCTCACTCCTTGATGGCTTCCCTTCTTTCTGGGTTGTGATAGGATTCTTCTCAACCCGAAACACCTGATAGGAATTTTAGTTAAAACTGAATTTCAGTCCAGGCTCCGGGGAATTAACCATGAATAAGACACAGCCTCTACTCTCACATCTGATTGGGGAGGGAGCCCTGCAACCTGCTCTTCTGGGGAGCTGTAGGGGTCTTGGTGGGTAGAGTGGGAAGGCAGTTAAGAAAGTAGGGATGGCAGTGAGAGGCAGGAACGGGGACAGTGTGCCAAGCAGCAGGAGCAGAAGCAGCAAAGGCACGTCATTCTAAGTGTGGCTCAGCCTGTTTTGGAGACAGTGGGGAGTTTGGTGTGGATGCTGAGAAGGGCCTGGGAGCTGGAACGGGCCTGGGAGGAGCTCAGCTTTGGGGAGGGAGCCTTGGGTGCCAGGTTAAGGAGTTTGGCATTTGTCCAATGAGCAGTGGGGAGCTGTCTTGAGACTTTTAAGCAGGGGAGAAACATGGTCTTTTATGTGTGTTTGGCGTTGGTTACAGTGTGGCAAGTGGTTTGGAAGTCTGAGACTAATGCCAGAGAGAGAGCTCCCACGAAGCTGTGAGATGAGGAAGCAGTGGCTGAGAGATGGAGAGAAGGGGATAGATTAAAGAGATATTTAGGAGAGAATATTATGACTGGTTATAAATCAGTGGTCCAACCAAGGGGCCAGGATGCTCCCAACTTCTTAAATAAAGCATTTACATTCTCTGTCTGCAGGACAGACCGAGCCCTCCAACCTTGTTAGGGGGGCGGGAAGGGATAGTAGTCTGGTTATTACAACAGTGTTTCCATGGTGTCTTTCCTTGGTCTCCTTTCATACCAGAGGAAGAGTATGAAGCAGCAGTTACTACAATAAGCCCCGGGTGACAGGAAAAGCCTGCTGTGTTAACTAGGAACAAAGAAAGCTATTTCTAGTTCAGCATAAAAACAAAAAGCATGACCCAGGATTTTCTATGCAGGTCCCCCTGCTCCAAGATGGGTGTCAAGTGATATATCAGGTGTCTATTGGTGAGATTTGGGGAGGATTCCAGACCTTAAAAGCCTTTTGGTTGAGTCCCCTCACATTGTGGCAGGTAAGGTGTTTTTATTCCCATTTCATAGATGTGGCAGCTGAGCCTCAGAAGCGATGTGACTTATTCAGCGGCACCCAGTTAGTGGTGGAACTGGGAGTGAGGGGCTCTTGGCCAAGGGTCTACCCCGCGAGATTTTGCCCTTCCTGCTCCCTCTGCCCAGATGGTTTGCTCCCAAATCTTGCTATGACTGGCTCCTACTTGTTATTCAGATGTTTCCTCTTCAGACGTCATCCTCACCCCCTCTGTCTGGATCACATTATCCTATGTATTTTCTTAATAGCACCTATGAGTGTCTGAAATTATTAATTTTATGTATCTGGTATTTCCCTGCATTAAAATGTGAGCTCCATGAAATGAGGGACAATACCTGTCTTGTCCACCACTTTACACCCAGCACCTGTACTGGTGCCTGCCGTAGTAGATGCTCAATACGTCCTGAATGATGGAAATAAGCTGGGGAGAGAGGGAAGGAAACCAACATTACGTGAAAGCTGAGGATGCTCCAGGTGCTTCTCATAAACTTACCTCACTTAATATCACAGCCTTTCCAGGTAGGCACAGCAGGTCCTCCAATAACTTCATTTTGTTCGTTAGGATTGTACCAATTTATACCAATTAGCCTATGATAAAATTGGTTTTGTTATCCATCGTTCTGCTTAAAGTAGCACAACCTATTAACAACATTAAATGAGGACTTACTATACTGTATCTCCATAGGGTGGATAAGAAGGTATGCTAAGTTAGGTCACCTCAGTGGTTTGTTAGTTTTGTGGCCACAGACATTTTTAAGAATCTCCATTAGACAAACTTTTTGCACACCATGAAGAGGTATTCACAGACCTCCTAGGCCCACTCAGGGATTCCAAGTCAAGGAACCCAGAATTAGAGAACTTGCCTGAGGTCTCTCTGGTCTCAAGACTTTGCTTCTTTTCAAGCCTGGACCTCTTGAGTGGGGCATCTCTGCCATCCCAGGGTCTGCATTGTACGTGGTCTGCAATGTGCACGTGGCTGCTGTCTCTTTTTAGCAATGACATCACACCGCCTGGTATGTTGTTTATGAGGCTGTTTCCCCATTTGGCCGGGGGTCCACTGCTTGGCCGTTCAGAGTGGAATTCCTCTGTCTCCCAGCCCTTAGTGCAGGCCTGCAGGGCTGCTCCGGAATGCCTGTGGAATCAAAGTGAGGCCTTGCCATGTGTTGAGGATTTACTGTGTGCCAGGCCTGTCCCAGATACTTTATATGTGTTATCTCATTTACACCCCTGGGGTAATCCTGGGAGGGAGACGTTAGTCCCTGTGTTACTGAGAAGAAACAGAGGCTCAGTTCGGCTTTGCCTTAGGCCGGCTTGCAATGATTGATGGCACCTGGACTGATTCCAGGGCCTGTGCTCCCGTCGTGCATGAACTCTTAAAGCTGTGGCTGGTCACAGGGAGACATATTCCTCAGCCCCCACGGTCCTCAGAGACTTTCTACTAAGAGGTTCTTCTCCAGCTCTCATTTCATCCGTGAGGAAACGAGCACAGAAAGGATAGAGGACTTACAGCCTCTCTTGTTTGTTCACTTACCCATTTATGGGCAGGATGGGATCTGCCTTTATCACCATCATACCACACAGGTAGCCCAGTGCCTGGTCTAGGTCAGCACTCAGTAAATACTTAAAAAAAAAATTTTTTTTAAAATCTTCACCCGAGGATATGTTTTTATTAATTTTAGAGAGAGAGGCAGGGGGAGAGAGAAACATTGATTGGTTACCACCCATACACACCCTGACTAGGGATCAAACCTGCAACCTTTTGGTGTATGGGATGATGCTCCAACCAACTGAGCCACCTGGACAGGGCACTACTTTTAAATATTATTTATTATGAAAACATTGAGAAAGGTATGAAGATTAGTGTAACAAACACCCTTATACCCACCATAAAACATTGTGAAAGAAAACATTGCTAATTAAGCTGAAGGTCCTCTGAAGTGTACCCCCCACCCCAGCCAAATTAAAGACTCTCCTGAATTTGGTGTTTACCAATCCTGTGCAATTTTTTATTGAGATATTCATATACCATAAAATTTAACATTTTAAATTTAACATTTACAAATCAGTGGTTTTTACTACATTCACAAGACTGTGCAGCCATCACCACTATCTAATTCCAGAACATTTTCATCACCCCAAAAGAAATCGCATACCCATTAGTAATCACTCCCCCATTCCTCCCTGTCTCTCCAGCCCCTGGCAATCACTACTCACCTACTTTCTGTATCTAAGAATTTGCCTATTCTGGACATTTAGTATAAATGGAATCCTATTTGTGGCCTTTGTGTCTGGTGTCTGCCACTTACCATAGTGTTTTCAGGGTTCATCCATCTTGTAGCACTTATCAGTATTTCATTCCTTTTTATGCCTGAATAGTACTCCATTTTGTTCTCCATCTAGAAGCTGATGGACAACGGAGTTGTTTCCCCTTTGGGCTATTATAAGTAATGCTGCTGTGAACATTAATGTACAAGTTTTTGTGTGGATATATGTTTTGAATTCTCTTGGTTATATACCAAGCAGTGGACTTGCTGGGTCATATGGTAACTGTTTAACTTTTTGAGGAACTGCCAGACTGTATTCCAAAGTGGCAATACTACTTTATATTCCCACCAGCAATTTATGAGAGTTCCAATTTTACATTCTCACTAACACTTGTTATTGTCTGATTATGACAGTCCTAGTGATGGTATCCTCATTGTATTTCAATGTGCATTTTCCTAATGACTAATGGTGTTGCATATCTTTTCATGTGCTTATTGGCCATTTGTTTATCACCTTTGGAGAAATGTTTATTCAAGTCTTTTGCCCATTTAAAAATTGGGCTATTTGTCTTTTTATTGTTGAGTTATAAGAATTTTTTGTATATTCTGGATACCAGACTCTTATCAGATATAGGATTTACAAATAGTTTCTCCCATTCTGTGGGTCATCTTCTGGTTTCTTGATAGTGTCCTGTGAAGCACAGATTTTAAAAAAAATTTTTTTATTTATTTCAGAGAGGAAGGGAGGAGAGAGAGATAGAAACATCAATAATGAGAGAGAACCATTGATTGGCTGCCTTTTGCACATCCCCTACTGGGGATTGAGCTGCAACCAGGCATGTGCCCTTAACCGGAGTCGAACCCGGGACCCTTCAGTCCTCAGGTCGACGCTCTATCCACTGAGCCAAACCAGCTAGGGCAGCACAGATGTTTTGATGAAGTCCAGTTCATCTATTTTTTCCTTTGATTGCTTGTGTTTTGAGTGTCATATCTAAGAAACCATTGCCGAATCCAAAATCATGAAGATTTACACCTGTGTTTTCTAAGAGTTTTATAGTTTTCACTTTTACATTTAGTTTTTTATTCATTTTTAGTTAATATTTCTGTATGGTATGAGATAGGTCCTATGCATTTTTAACCCTTTTACTAGGTATGTGTTTTTAAACAATATATGATACTATTTTTTCTGGGTTTTTTGGACTTTAAATGGTAATGTATGTATTCTTGTACAGCTTGCTTTTCTCATTCAGTCTTATGTTGGAAAGTCATCCATGTTGATAAGAGTAACTAGTTCATTTGTTTTCATTGTGCCATAGGTTTCATTGCATAAAAATACCACATTTCATTTATCTTTCCCCCTGTGAAGGTCCTTTGGGTTGTCTTTAGTACTTTGCTATTGCCAATGATAAACAATCTATGTGCCTCCTCATGCAGTGTGTTGAAGGTCATGAGCATATTCAGATTTTACTAGAAGACATAAAATGTCTCTCCTTAGTGGTTTTGCAGATTTTCACTCCTGCCAGCAGTGTGTTAGAATTTCCCTGTTCTGCATCCTCACCAAGATTCAGTATTGTCAGGCTTGTTTGTTTTTGCCAGTCTAGTGGGTGTGAAATGATATCCCACTGGGATTTTCCAGATTAATAGCAAAGTTTATTTTTCAGTAAATATATGCATGGATGGATGGGTGCATAAAAACAGAATGGATGCAGCTCTTTGATGGGGAGATGACCCTTTACTCTGCCTGTGGCTAGAGGATGGCAGAGCTCTGGGCCTATACTGTGTTGGCTGTGTGTAGGGATATCTTGGAGCTGGGAAGTGTTGGGCGAGACTGAAAACTCTATATATGGGAGAAGGAAGTTGTCACCTGGAAACTAGTGATGGGAACCTTTCCCCGGGGAGAAGCTATAGTCCTCCTGCCTTCCATATCCCCATACTTTCACCAAGAAGGGAGGGGCTGGAGAGAGAAAAGCCAGAAGGGAATTGTATAGGGATGAAAATAGGGTCCCACCGTCTTAGGAATGACCCTTTGCGGGGGTGGGGGGGGCTTATCATGGACTCTGTATTGATGGTATTTCCCTTGTTTATTCTACTGAGTTTGGGGTGAAATGCTAATAAGAAAAAGAACAGTAATCATGTATTGAACACTTATGTGCGAGGCATTATGCTTTTTCTTTTTCTACATATTATCTCATTTAAGTCCCTGGAGTAGGTGCTGTTATTAATCATGCTTTACAGATGGCGAACAGAGTAACTGAGGGATTGCACTCAAGCAGTCTGACCCCAGAACTCTGAAGCACTGTACTGTATTGTTAGCCTGGCTCAGCTAAACCCAGGGATGCAAAGAAAGGAGAGGATTTCCCAGGCTTGGGTGGGTGGACAACATGTGTCACAGTACCCACTGGGCAGCTGGGAGCAGAGTGAGGGCCCTGGGAAAGATGGTTTTTGAGAGGCAGGTGTCCCAACCCCAGGTGGACATCCCCATTCAGCAGGCACCCATGGGTACCTCTTCTGTGCCAAGTTCTCTAGCTGCTGGGAATGCAGAGTGGGATCTGTCTGTTCCTGGGTGTTAAGAAAGACCTAGTCTTGAGGGGAGTGGAATACAGATGATAAATAAGCAGACCTACCAATAAAGGCAATAAATTTAAAACTTGGGATATGTGATACCAATGGGAAAGAGAGAACATTTATAGAAGGGACCTAATTTAGCTAGTGTAGTCAAGAGAGGCCTCTTTGAGGAAGTGACATTTGGGCTGAGACTTGAAGGACAAGAAGGAAGCAGCATGCCCTAGTTTGGGGAAGGAGTATTGGGTGGAGGGAACAGCGGAGGCAAAGTCCCCGAGGCAGAAAAGAGTTTGGTGCAGTTTATAAACTCTCAGAAGGCTGTTGTATCTGCAGTGGATGAATGAAAGGGTGGAGCTGCCTGAGATGAGGCTGGGAGTTGGCAGGGCCTCTAGGGCAGGATCAACAGATGGATCTATCGTTTACAAGTTTAAATAAGATCCAGCAACTCCAGAGACTCTCGTCTTACTTGTGCCTAAGGATTGGGCGTTGGCATACTTGGGAGTGACAGAATCCTAATACCAGGTCTGAGAAAGAGGGTAGAGTGGGTGGGAAGAGTTCTTGGCATTTGTCCCTAGACAGTTAGAATAAGAATTTGGAAGGTGTGGGCACCCCCAAGACACACCTCAATTGTGTCCTTCAATAGGTAAAGGGTTAAACAAACTATGGGACAGCCATTATGTGGAGTACTACCTACAACAAAAGGAACAAGCTATAGATATAAGCAAAACACTTGGCTCAATCTCCAGGGAGTTATGCTGAGTAAGAAAAGCCAATCTCAGAAGATTACCTTCTGTATGATTTCATTTATATAACATTTTTGGATTGACAAGTTTAGAAGTGGACAGATTAGAAGTTGCCAGGTGTAAAGGATAGCATGTTGTTGGAACTATTCAGTATCTTGACTGTGGTGGTGGGTCCACAAACCTATACAGGTGATAAAATTGTGGAACTTAACACACACACACACACACACACACACACGAGTGTATGTATACATTGACTCCACATGAAACAAGGTTATGCCCATTTTATGATGGAAATTGAAGCTTCAAGAGAAATACAGAGCAAGCAAGGGACAAAGCTAGACAGTCTGACTCTGGAGCCAGTGCTATCAGACCCTCTTCTGCCATCTCTTCCCCAGACCTCCTATTGTTGGCTTCCTCCCTCCTCCATACACTGGCCCTCCCAGGCCCCCTCCCTACTACTCGACCCTCACCCCAGCTCTCCTGGCTTGCCCATGCCCATGGCCCCCACCCCTTTCATTCATATTCTGAGCATAGTTTAGAGCCTGGGGTTGGGTCAGAATATCTGGATGGTGGCCCCTAGGGGGACACCTCATACTCTAGGGCAGTGGTTCTCAACCTTCCTAATGCCGCGACCCTTTAATACAGTTCCTCATGTTGTTGTGACCCCCAATTTCATTGTTACAAATTGAACATAATTAAAGCATAGTGATTAATCACAAAAACAATATGTAATTATATATGTGTTTTCCGATGGTCTTAGGCGACCCCTGTGAAAGGGTCGTTCGACCCCCAAAGGGGTCGCGACCCACAGCTTGAGAACCGCTGCTCTAGGATATCCTTCAGCCCTTCCTATTCCAGTCAGCTGCCTGGCAAGGGGAGTCTTGGAGGGGTTGACCACCCAGTCCCCTGACCTACCTGCTATGGCCAGAATGTGTGTATCCCGTGCAGTACAGAGGAAGAGCTAGCCAGCAGGATGCCCATACCTGGCAGGGAGGCTAGCACACCAGAGGGTGGGGGAGCACTGGGCCTCTCAGGGATGGGTGGTTCTGGAAGCTGATATGAGCAGTAGCAACTGCTGGCATTATCTGGGCTCTAAGAATAGCTTGGACTGAAGAGTTGGGGGCTGGGGCCAGGGAAGAGAGCAGGAGCCTATTTCTACCGCCCTCTCCACTCCTGCTGGTTGGCCTGGAGACTAGGAAGCCTCCATGTGGCTTACCATTTGCCCTGGGATGGTTTTCATGGACACATCTTGTCAGCTATTGGTTTCCTGGGGACTCAGACCCAGGGCTGAGGGCAATGAGCCCACAACCTGAGGACCAGCTCACCAGGCTCCCCCCACTGACACAAAGTATGGCCTTGCTTTGTCAAGCATCATGTTGGAAGTGACCCTTAGGCATTTAGCAAACACTTAAAAAATAGGTAATACGCACATGATTCAAAATTCAAAGGTATAAAAGGGTATGCAAAGGAAAAAATCAGTCTCACTCCTGTTCCTAACCCCCAGCCACCTATTCCCTTCTGCAGAGGCAACCACTCTCACCAACTTTTTTTTTTTTAAATATATGTTTATTGATTTCAGAGAGGGAGAGGGAGAGAGAGATAGAAACATCAATGATGAGAGAGAATCATTGATCGGCTTCCTTCTGCATGCCCCCTACTGGGGTTTGAGCCTGCAGCCTGGGCATGTGCCCTTGATCGGAATCGAACCCAGGACCCTTCAGTCTGTAGGCCAACGCTCTGTCCACTGAGCCAAACCAGCTAGGGCCTCACCAACTTTTTGTTACTATCTTCCAAAGATGGTCCCTTCATAGGTAAGCACATAAATAAACAACTTTTCTTTCTTTGATTTTTTTACATATCCCACACATATATAATTTTATATATATCACCTTTTTTACTTAATATCTTGGAAATAGCAACAGTAACTTACTGAGTGTCCATTATGTACCAGGCACTGTTCTAAGCACTTCAGATGTTTTGACTCTTATAATGTCATCAGAATCCTATGTGGTAGGTGCTCTTTATGAATATCCATTGTTAAAGAGGGTAATTTTCCACGATTTCACAGCTGGTAATTGACAGAGCCTGGATTCAGTCACAGGCAGTCTGACTTTAGATAAGCTGTTCTTTGTCACTACTCTATACTGCTGCTCATGGGAGAGTCCTATTGCTACAAAGCACCCCCTTACTCTTCCTAAGGGTCAAAGTAAGAAATGTATATTGAATACTTGCCCTGGCCAGGCTCAGGCTGGGGTTCAGCAGAGAATAAGAAGGACTAGGTCTCCGCCCTCATGGAATTAGCATCCCAGTGCCCACGACTACCTGTCAGCCAAGGCTGGAGGAGGGAAGCCCACACATCCCATGCTCACATGTGCACATACAGGTCTGCTGTTCGCACACACCCTGTTCCCTTGTCCCCTGGTCCTTTACTCACGCAGCCCCTGAGTGGACGGCCTTTGATCCCACCGCTATAGGTGGGAACATGGAGTCCAGACAGAGGTAGACACAAGAGATCATGACGAGGGCCTCATGAGCCTCATCCCCTGCCCCCTGGGATCCATTTCAGCAGGCCTAGTGGGGGGTGTTTCTAATCCAGGACCCAACCATTGTTTGAAGTTAGGAACAATTGAAGGGCAACGGAGCTATAGATAGATCCACAGCTGCTGTCACCTGTTCCAGCTCGGGCACTGGGCCTGAGCATTGTCTACAGGGGGGCGCTCTACCAGTGAGGGCCCACTGGGGGTGGGAGGTTGGCCCAGCTCAGCTCTAGAGAGACTGAGTCAGAGGCCAAGACAAAGAAATAGAGAGTCTTACAGGGCAGAGAGAGATTGGGTGACAGAGAAAGACCAACACCCTTCAGAGATAAAGGATACTCCCACCAAATACCCAAAATGCCGAGATTGGTTGGGGTGGGGGACAGACACACAGCTATGGAGACAGTGAGGGCCTAAGACTAAGGTTGAACTCAGATTCAGCAAATCAGAGACCCAGAACAGTTCAGTCCAGCAACGGTCTTCCGCCCACTCCTCCGTCTCCAGGAGGGCTGCCCGTGCGCATTTCTCTCTGTGGCAGTCAGATTCCAGTTTCTTCTGGGACGTCGGGAGGTATTCTTGGGAGTGTTCTGGGAGGCCCCTGAGTCTTTGAAAGGGAGAGGTGCTGCTGGGTCTAGTCGTAGCTTTAGTTCACTGTGACCTTAGGCAAGGACCTGACTCTTCCTCTGTGCCTCAGTTTCCCCACCTATTCAATGAGAGAGTTGGTTTGCATGATCGCTGAAAGGTCCTTTCATCCTCTGATGCTTGCCAGGATATTGCCCCTCCTGTGTCTAACCTCCCTCCCTCTTGCTGCAGCTGAGGCCACAGTCCCCTCCTTTATTTGCCCTTCGTGAGGATGGGGGACAGCTGGTTCCCCACCCCCTCCCCCTAGTAACCTTTCAGCCATAAATCCATGTTGAGGCATCGCTCCTCCGGATAAACAGTCCTGATGCCTTTTGGCTGCCCTCATCCTATTTCTGCTTGAAGTATCAGAGCTGGGGCCCACTCGGTACCTCTGCAGCTGCCCAGGGCCCCAGGAGGGGGACGAGCCTTGGACAAGCAGGGGCCCACCACCCCCAGGGTGCAAGGGTAGAGGGCCCCTCTTTGGGCCTCCCCACCTCACAGGTGGACCGTTATGGCAGCCGCCTCCTAAGTCAGTCTTCCTGCCACCGGTCTCGCCCCTTCAGTCCATCCTCCACACCAGCTGCCGCAGGGATCTTGTGAGCACATAAATCTGACCACATGGTCAGATGCCCTTGCTCAGAACTCTTTGATGAAAAACATAAAAATGCCTTTGATGGCTCCCCAACTCCTGCAGGATAAAGCACCAAATCCTAATCTGGCTTTTGAAGCCCTTCACAGTCTAGTCCCAACTGCTCCGTCCAGCCTTACCTCCCTTTATGCCCCCTGTGGCCCAGCCTCAACCTGGCCCAGCCTCGGAGTTTGGGTTCGTGCTCTGTCTTCTCTCTTTTACCTTCAGTGCTTCTGCCTGGCCAGGTCCCTCCTCTCTCACCTGGATGGGCACAGCCTCCTTATCTCTTGCCCCTTCCAGTCGTTCTCTGTATGGCAGCCGGAGTGATCATTATTACACTTCAGACCACTTCCTGTCCTGCCCTAACAACATCCTGTCACACATGCAATAAAGCCCAGAGCCCCTTCCAAGACCTACAAGACACTCCGAGAGCCAGCCCCTGCCTACCTGTCTACTCTCGCCTTTTAAAACCCTCCCCTCACTCCCACGCCAGCGGCACTAGCATTGTGACGGCCTCAAACACACCACCGAGCTATTTTCTGCTTCAAGGCTTTTTATTTACTGTTCCTGCTGCTTGGAATAGTCTTCCTTTGGCTCTCAGCCTGCTGTCTCCTTCTCATTCTTCAGGTCCCACCTTGAAAGTCACCTCTTCAAAGAGGCTCACCCTGTCCAGCTAGAATAGAGTCCAGCCACATTACTCTCCACAGCATTACTCTGTTGAGTTCTCTCATAGCATGCGCCACAATCTTTCATGGCCTTAAAAACTGTATTTGCTTGTTTATTTACTGCGCCTTTATGAGGGAAGGGACCTTGTTGTCATGCCCCTCTCCTTGCCAGTCTTGGTGTCAAATTTGCTTTTATTCTTTAAACTCTTTCATTCTAACATCTTTCTTGAGTCCCTTTCCTTTTCTAGACACAGATTAGATGCTGTCTGTCAAATGCAAAGTGCATTGAATTCATCTGTCTCTCCTAGTTGTAGCATTTTAACAGAGTTCTTCAATGCCTTTTCCAAAGAAGGACTTCCAGGCGCGGGTGCATTGGTGGCAGATATGTTTTGGGCTGGAGTTAGTTCCTAAATCACTCCTTCTTTGCCTACCCACCTGGCATCTCGGGCTAGAAGAGGAGAGGCCAGAGGCACGATGCCCCCTTTGGGCTTTGCCCCATTGCTCATTGCTCATGGAAATCTCCCCGAAAATAGCCCCGGCTCAGCAGCTGTCTGCAGGTCTGGCTGATACTAAGCTGTGGGCTCAGGACTCTTGGCCAATACTTGCTATTCTGAGGCCTTTGGTGGAGAGGAGTTGGGGACACCTAGGTCCTGGTGTCTAGCTTGGCTCCAACCACCCACCCACCCCCTACATCCTACGACTTCCAGTCTCTGTCTTTGGCCACTTTAGTCTCTATCCTGGATCCTACCCCTTCCCTACAACTCTGTTCTTAGCTGGGCCCAAGTTTCCCTGGCTCTGCCGTGGGGGGTGTAGGTGGCTGATAACATTTCAGTCTTTAAGGGCAGTGACAGGCCTGACCAGAGCCCCTGAGGCCCAGCCCTCTCTGGCAGCCCTTCCCAGCACTGTCAGTACCTTAGTGCCTAGCGATTGTGGTTCTGGGGAGGATCTTTCCAGCCCAGGAGGGTGGACACGTGATAGGCCAGGTTGTAGGTGACCCAGCTGCCCTCATGCTGGTCCTGACCAAAGTTGCTTTCTCCTTTCCTGGTTTTCATGTGCTGGGGTAGAGAGCGCACCTTGGGAGTGGATTCTGGAGTCTGGCCTTGGCCTCCCTCTCCCCCCACCAGGGCCCCGGTGTCCTCAGCTAAGCTGAGGGCCTGGATCAGACAATTTCCCTTCCAGCCCCGATGTTCCTGATTCCAGATGCTCTGCGAGTCTTTAAAAAAAATGGAGGGGGCAATGTAAAAGATTCAGAAAAGTACAGAGAATAATCAAACCATTTTACCAGGATTCTAGCACTGCAGAGTTATAATGATCCCAGATTACAATACCCCAGGAGTCTAAAGACCCGGGATTCCAACACCCCAGAATTCTAAACCTAGGTGCACATATGTCTTGGCTCTGTCCTGATAATGTTGGGAAGAGAAGGCAGGAAGAAAGACTTTGGGCTCTCTACCGTGGCTACTCGGTGGATGAGTTTATTGGGATGAGAGGGTAGTTATCAAGAAACAAAGCTTCCAGAGTTGCTAAATGCTTAGAATCCTCAAGTCCTAAAGTTGGAGCATATCTCAGAGGTTGTCCAGTCCAAAGCCTCAAGCTCTGTGCAGCCTCTGCTTGACTCTTCCTTGCTGTTGGCAGGTTTACTTTCTTCCTAGGCCCTGTCTTCAATCGCTAACTGGCTCCAAGTGTGAAAAAGCCGTTTTTGTGTGTATGTCCAAACTCTGCTTCCTTGTAACTGCCCCATTGCTCTGCTCTTGAGTTTACACCAGTCACGTAGGCTCCCTCTGCTCCAGAACAGCCCTTAGGTATTTAAAGTCTGTACCGTAAGCCTGGCCGGCGTGGCTCAGTGGTTGAGTGTCGACTATGAACCAGGAGGTCATGGTTTGATTCTTGGTCAGGGCACATGCTTAGGTTGCGGGCTTGATTCCCAGTGTGGGGCTTGCAGGAGGCAGCTGATCAATGATTCTCTCTCATCTATGTTTCTATCTCCCTCTCCCTTCCTCTCTGAAATTAATAAAAATATATATTTAAAAAAGAAATATTATTAAAAAATAAATGAAGTTGGTACCTTAAGTCCTTGAGATTGTAGCATTTGTTGTCTCACTCAGGTGCATCTTGGATTTCCTCATTGCTTTGTCATATTTGTCTGTGAGCTCATCTCAGCAGAAGGTGTGCCATGGGTAGTTAGAGTGAATTTACAGGGCTGGTCTACACCCATTTCTTTTGGTTGGTTTCTCAGCCCCAAGTTTATACACTGAGCAGGTACTTCTAGAATTCAGACCAACATTATTCTTGATATCAGCTGGGCTTCTTAGAAGTTCTGATTCTCCAGGCTAATTGTATTGCTTGGACCCTAGGCAAGAAGCCCTGCTTTCTGAGCATGTTTGAACAGTGAGCACAGTTTTCCCCACCCTCTGGGTCTTCTGTAAATTGCTCAGGCCCAGATCCTTAGCCTCTGACCCATAAGGGGATTAAGACCCTAAAATATAAATGATCTATCAATTTTGGTAAATTTTCTTATTCAACATTTTGAATTTTCGTATTGACTTTCTGTTATGTGCAGATGCTCTGCATTGTGCTGGGCATCTAGACCAGCGGTTCTCAACCTGTGGGTCGCGACCCCTTTGGGGTCGAACGACCCTTTCACAGGGGTCGCCTAAGACCATCAGAAAACACATATATAAGTACATACTGTTTTTGTGATTAATCACTATGCTTTAATTATGTTCAATTTGTAACAATGAAAATACATCCTGCATATCAGATATTTACATTACAATTCATAACAGTAGCAAAGTTACAGTTATGAAGTAGCAACGAAAATAACTTTATGGTTGGGGGCCACCACAACATGAGGAACTGTATTAAAGGGTCGCGGCATTAGGAAGGTTGAGAACCACTGATCTAGACCAAGCTCTTGCCCGTTAGTGTGAGGAGGCAGGCAAGAAGCAATCTAAGTTCTATGGCAAGAATTGAAACCAAATGATGTTCTCACAAATATAACGTGGAAAGAAGAAAGGAATACATAATGTAGGATTCCATTCATCTAAATGAGGAAAACTAATCTGTGACATTACAAGTAGGGATAGTAGGTGAGGGGGGGATGATTGAAGAGGATGTGAGTGGGATGCTGGTAATTTTGGTTTCTTGAACAGGGTGTGTGTGAAAATTCATCAGACTGTACAGAATATTCATCACAGCCCTGATTATTATGGCAGGATGACCGAGAACAATCTACATGTCCAACCGAAGGGGTCATTTCATAACATGGGGAAATATCTGTAGGATGAATTCCTAAAAGGGTCTGGGCATTTGAAATTTTGATAGATATTGCTAAATATGGCATGTATTTGCAGCACGGTCTTCATGTACCATACATGCAGTAAAGTTCATCTTAAGCATGCAGCTCAGATAGTTTTACAGAATGAACACACCCGTGTAACCGCCACTCAGCACAGTACACACAGCGTTTCCTGCACTCCAGCGGCTGCTCCTGTGCCCCCTGCAGTCATTACCCTCCCTCGAAGGACCACTCTTCCATTTTTATCACACAGTAGTTTTGCCTGTTTTGAAGTATGTATGGTTGAAAATGTATCTTTGAAATTATTTCTATGCATTTTGTGGAATACAGATACATCTGTGTATTTGGAACTGGTAGCCTGTTGGTACAGAGGATTTCTCTGTGTGAGCTCAGCCTGACGTCTGCCTGTAATCCTGGCTCTGGGCCTCTGACCAGTGTGTGTCCAATGTCTGGGTGTCCAGTGTCTAAGGTTCCTGGATCCTTTGGTTCTCTGACTAAAATTCTGTGGTGTCACCAGGGCCTGAATGGGATGATGGACAGGAGAGCCTGGAAGTGCCCTGACACATTCCAAGGCCCCTGTCAGGCTGAGTGCCAGCACCCCCAACCCTTGTTGAAAGTAGGGTGCGGGAGGGGCTAAGAGTGGGAAGTGGGCTTCCTGTGAATCTTGAATGTCAGAGTATGAAGGGGCTCCTAATTGGTCTAAATTTCCTCGACTTCCTTTCTCTTTAGCCAAAGCATTCCTTTATGTCTGTGGTCCCAGGTCTGGTTTTCTTTATGTGTAATTTCCCCAGGGGACTCTGGAGAGGGGGGTAGAGGTGGGTAAAGAGACAGCATCCAGGTGCTGGGAGAGGGATGGCTCACTCTCTCCGCTTCTCTTTTTGACCTGGCTTCTGACACTGCGTAGCTGTGAAATTTGGCCCTCTGGGCCTCAGTTCCCTGGGGTGTGTAAAGAAAGTTGGACTAAATAGTCCCAGAGTCTGAGTCTCCTTGCTCTCCGTTCTGGAGTTGTGGGTCTTTTTCTGGGTATATCATACTCCCTGAGACTCAGTTTCTCCCCCAAGCCCCTCAGTTTTCCCAGATCTCTCACTGCCTGTGTCAGTCTCTGCATCCCAGTCTCCCTCTCTCTCAGTGGAGTGTCTCTCTTCAGCCTTTGTGCTCCCCTGACAATGGGAGGTAAAAATAGCCCAGGGGCTGTGCTGGTGGAGATAAAAGGGAATTTGACTTTTGTGTCCTGTGGCCAGGCTGGGGGGGCTGTGACACGTGGAGATTGCTGACATAGCTCTCCTCCGCACTGACCTTGACGGCGGCAATAAAAGGGGGAGCCCAGCTCCCAGCCCTCACCGTGGTACTGAGGTGGGTGATCAGGGCTGGGGTTGGAGCTGAAGGAGGTACAGGTGGGCCAGTGGGTGAGGGTACCGATGGATTGGCATGAGTCTCCTCATATCTGTGGAAGAGGATGCTCTGATGTTTGAGTGTGTGTGTGTGGTGGCGGGGGCGAGTGTTGGGGGCTCACCAGGGAGGCTGAGGTGAGGAGCCCCAGGAAATCACCTAGGTGCTGTGGATTGTTGGGTCATGCCCCATTTGGGGCCCCTGGTCCCTCAGTTCCTCTCTCACTGCCATCTTCCAGTGTCTGCTGCCTTGGACCACCTTAAACCTCCAAGATTTCTAGTTCCTCATCCTCCACCTCTCAGTACCACCACCATGATGGATGTGAGTGAACTCGGGGAGTCCGCCCGCTACCTCCGCCAGGGCTACCAGGAGATGATGAAGGTGCACACTGTCGCGTGGGATGGTAAGTGAAGGCAGAGGGGCCACAGCCACAGAGAAGCCTCTATGGGCTTAGACCAGGAGGGTGGCACTGAGCTCAGGGCTGAAGGAGCGTGCACTCTGGCCTGACAGCGTTAGCCCTGGATCTTTCTCTCAGAGTCTGGGGTCCTGAGACTAAGTTCTGTGGGTATCAGTGTTTGTGAGCAAGCCTCGGTTTGCTCCTCTGTAAAATGGAACAGTATCAGAGCTGCAGTCTGTGGCTAGAACGTGAGGCCTCTGAGGGGAGAGTGATTGGTAAGGGCGCAGGCTGCTTCCACGTGTCCAAAAAACCTGTGCTGGAGTTATTTTTAGTGCTTTCCATAGAGCCAAAGCCTCTGTTTATTAGGGACAAGAATAAAGACTACTATTTATGACCTGGTTTGTTCATAGGACAATAATAACAATAGGCAGTGCCCATTGTGTGCCAGGCCCAGAGCAGATGACCTCCATGCATGAGCTCAACAACCTGGGGAGGTGGGGACCAGGGCCAGCTTCATGGTGTGCCATCCCTGCCTTTGCAAAGGGCACTACCCTCAGAAAGGCCTCATGTTTGACTTAACTCTCTGTCACTATCTTGAAATTTTTAATATTCTTTTTTTTAACAAGGGGTCTGCACTTTAACACTAGGGCCTACAAGTTATGTACCTGGTCCTGATTGAAGCACTTGGCTAGTAAGTGGCAGGACAGGGAACAGAACCCGGTGGTCTGCAGCCTGAGTCCCTGCCTTTAACCAACATGACATATGGGCTCCCTCAAGCTCTGGGACCAGCTGGCCAGGCAGGAAGATAGACAAGACACAGAGTTAGGAGACCTGTGCTTGAGTCTTCAGTGAAATGGAGGAGGTGGAATCCCCTTTAGAATTATGTGCCTGACATGGAGGGCCGCTCCACATGGGACCCCAGGAGGTGCCCACACTATTTTGCTATTGAGGGAACAGGCCCAGCGAGGATGAGGGATTTTCCTCAGGTCACAGGGCACATGTGGCAGAAGCAGGAATCTGAGCCCAAGTGTGTAATCAGGGCAGTGAAGGACTTACCCGTCAGGGAATCCCCTCAGAAGATCTTTAGAGACCCTCCCAGCTCTGCCTGGACAGGAGCCCGAGTCTGGAAGGATCTACTCTGGGTATTCCTGTGTCCTGACAGGGGGGACACTGGGAGGGGCACAGCTATGGACCCCCAGCCTCTGAGTGTGCCTCGGCCGCCTCACAGCCCCAGTGTTCTCCCTCAACCTAGGGAAGAAGCGGGTCTGGGTGCCTGATGAACAGGACGCCTACGTGGAGGCTGAGGTCAAGTCAGAGGCTACTGGGGGCAGAGTCAACGTGGAGACCAAAGATCAGAAGGTTTGCTGCCCCTTTCCCGGGTGTTAGCTCCTCCACCTCCCCCTCTTCCCCCCCAGTGTGCAGCTATTGGCCAGCTGTCTGTACTCCACTGTATGGCCTCCCTGGCAGATGCTGATGGTGCGGGAAGCCGAGCTGCAGCCCATGAACCCGCCCCGCTTTGACTTGCTGGAGGACATGGCCATGATGACGCACCTCAACGAAGCCTCAGTGCTGCACAACCTACGCCAGCGCTATGCTCGCTGGATGATCTACGTGAGCCAGGAGTTGGGGAGGGACCACGGGTGTGGCGGGGATGTGCATGGTTGGGGCGGGGCTAGAGGACAGGACTTGGAGAAGGGGCGGGGCTAGAGGTGGAGCAGGGTGATGTCATGGGGCTGTAGAGGTGGGGCTACGGGCTGAGACGAGGCTGGAGATGGGGCTGGAGTCTCAGCGCTGGGAGTGTTAGGGGCGGAGCTTCAGCTTGGGCGGGGGGTGAGGGTGGAGGCTCCACAATGGGCCATGGAGAAGGGACATGGGCTGTGGGCAGGAGTGAAGGCTGGTTGAGGGCAGCCAAAGAGGGTGTCTCGTGGCATAGTTAAGTGGCTCCTTGGGGAATATTGCAAAGGTCATGGTTTGTGAGGGCTGGGGCCTGGGAATGGGAACTTGGCCTCCAACAACCTATCTCTACGCTTTCTCCTCAGACTTACTCGGGCCTCTTCTGTGTCACCATCAACCCCTACAAATGGCTCCCGGTCTACACGCCCTCCGTGGTGGCCGCTTACAAGGGAAAGCGCCGCTCGGAGGCCCCACCCCACATATATGCGGTGGCAGATAACGCCTACAATGATATGCTGCGAAGTAAGGGCTGCCTGGACTCCTCTTCCTGTCCCCACCCAAGACCCCTACCCCAGCTACAGGGAAGCTTCTTCAAAGGACCCCTTCCCTCCGCTTGCATTGCCCTCCTTGTTACTGCCAGATGCTCTAGCATAGCATTGTCTCTCCAAGTGGGAACTGGCCTGCGGGCTGTAGGGTCCTCTCTGGTCCTCCCCATTTCTGGCTCTGGTTGGTGGAGGGGCTGCCCCAGTGCCATGGATACCCAGTGTGCTCCACCTGTGGCTGGTCCCCCATCATGGCTAACGTCTGTATCTCCTTCCCATTCCTCCAGACCGAGAAAACCAGTCCATGCTGATCACGTAAGTGTGCGGCTCTGGGGACGGGGTGGGAAATGCTGGCCATCTGGCAGGAAGGGAGTGGAACTAAAATCATATCCCAGGGTTGGTTCTAAAGTGCTTAGGGCAAGACTAAGCTAAATTTACCGCCTGAAGCTAAATGAGAGCATGTTCTCTGCCCCCATTCTGGGTAGACATGTTATGGACAGTAAGCAGGAAAGGGAGACCCAAGTACCAGAGTGACCACCAGCCTGATAGCCCCTCTTTCCAGGGCTGGAATCTCCCCCACCTTGATCTTCTGGGAGTTCTGATTGTGGCTTAAGGGGAAGGGGCATTCCTCTTCCTTTCCTCCTTCTTACCTTCTCCTTAAATCTGGGTCTTATTTCTGGTCCTTTGCTTGTCTCCATGGGAAAGTGATAGAATTCTTACAGGCCAAGTTCATGTCCAGCCAAGCCAATGTGGACATTGTTTGTGTACGAGTGTGTGTGTACGTGCAGGTGCAGCCTGGTTTTAGAGCAAGGCCTTTGAAACCAGATAGAACTGGGTTCATGTTCTGTGTTCACTTCTTCCTGCTGATGTCCTTAGGCCTCTGAGCCTCATCAGTAAAAACAGGACAATCCTACCCACCTACGATGCAGAGCTACAAGGAGTCAGCATTTTAATGTACATACTTGGCACACAGCAGGGACAGTCACATAACTTCTCCGAGCCCCATTTCCCTCTGCATAAAATGGGGGTGATGGTGGTGCCTGCCTTTTCCATTTCTCCTTCTTATCTCTGGGTCTTATTTATGATCCTTTGTTTCTAAGGCTTAAATGAGCCAATACAGGTAAAGAAAGCACTTGGCCCAGTGGCTGGCACTAGATTTGCACGTAGTAAGGGTGGCATTGTGTGTTCTCATCTCTTGGGGTCGGGGTGGGTGTGTGATCTACACTGGCCTGCTTTGTAAACAACTCAATGCCTCTGAGGGCCGATCTCTTCTGGTTTTTGGTTTTTGAGTTGGGGTCCTAACTTGGGAGCTGGGTTGGGGAGGGCAGAGGGCCCTGCTTGTGGAGGGGGACACTGAGGGATGGGAGGAATTAGAGTGGCCAAGTGGGCATTGGTGACTTATGTTTGTGTCATCCAAGCGGAGAGTCGGGGGCCGGTAAGACGGTTAACACCAAGCGGGTCATTCAGTACTTTGCCATCGTCGCTGCCCTGGGAGACGGGCCGGGCAAGAAGGCCGTAAGACTCGCCCACTTGGGCGCTGCTCACCACTGCTTCTCACTGTTTTTCTCTTTGTCCCCCCCACCTTGTTTTTTTTTTCTTTTTATGTTGATTCCCCAGAGTCTCCAGCCCCGCCTGAGCCTTCCACCTTGGTGGGGGACTCTGGCCTGAGCAAGGCTTGACCAAAGAAGCTATGGCCACCTCCGCGATGCTGTGCCACCCAGTCCCAGGCCTGCCTCAGTGTTTCCATCTGTAACACAGAGGGGTGGGACCACATCGCCCTTCCTAAACTTTTTATGTAGTTTTCCCTCCGTTGGGACCTTCGTATTTTGAGAGAGTTTACCAAAGAGGCCGTTTTTTGCTAAGAAGTGATTATTTTCTTGGTTTTCATGCACCAAAGAGAGTTACCTGCTGTCAATCAAACAAGCAGGCTTATGAGGAGTTGAGCCAGAGCCAAAGGCACCTGGCAGCATTCCCAGCAGCAGGGGTAGGGGACGATTTTGCACCCCCTGATTTCTGTATGGTTTTTGAAAGTTTCTGAAACAATGGGGGACAGTGTTTTGTTTTTGCGTTTGAAGTACAACATCCATTCCTAGCCCCCAGGCCAATGACTCAGGCCTCTGGGTGCTCCTCGCCCCTCTGCCCCCACAAGGGGCTGCCTTTTCTTTCCAGGGCCCAAGGCCGCCTCCCTCAGTCAGTCCTCCCTCCTGGTCCTGTTGAGCCTTGCTTTATTCTGGGGCATTTTTTTTTTTCTAATTTTCTTTTTCTTTTCTCCACTTTAAGGTGTTTTTTTTCTTTTTTCTTTTTGCCTTTTTCTTTTCCCCATTTGAATTTCTTGATTTTTTATTTTTATTTCAGTTTTGGTTTTTTGTTGTTGTGGTGGTTGTTTTTGTCGTTTTGTTTTTGCTGTTGACTTTTTGGTACTCTTTCCTCCTTCCTCTCCCCACCCCATTTTCCAAACCCCATGTGAGGATGCTGCAGAAAGTTGGGGCTTGGTCCACTAATAGGAATGGTGCGTAGGAAGAGGCCAGAGCGAGCAGGGTAGGGGCAGGGAGGCCTCTGGTCAGAAAGGACCTCAGGGGATGGGCTCCTGCCATTTCCCTCCTGCCTCTGTCCCCCCAGCGATATCTCTGGGGGGATTGTTTCAGTCTTGGGCTCCCTGGAGGTGAGTGAATAACCAAAGTCCGCTGGTGGCATGGTATCTGCCACTTTAGAATCCATTCTTCCTTTCTCTCCCTTTCAGTCCCCCCAGAGATATTGTTGGGGGGACAGAGGCAGGAGGGAAATGGCAAGAGCATGTTCCCGAGCTCCACTCCACATAACCTCAGCCAGCGCTTTGGAGCAGCCTCTTCCAGGCTGCTAGGACCCAGGGGAGGGAAGACAAGGATGAGGCTAGGAGAGGACAGTGGTGGGGATCCTCTCAATTCCATAAGTCTCTCTAGGTGAGACATGTGGGTGGCTGTGGGTGTTGTGGGAGGCAGATGCCTGGGCTCAGTGCCTTCTCGCTCCCACTTACTGTGTGGCTTTGAGTAGGTTACTTCCCTGCTCTGAGCCTTAGTTTCCTCATTTGCAAAGTAGGGTAATAGTGGGCACCTGGCAGGGCCATTTTAAATAATAGTGGGTGTACAAATTAATTGCACCATGAAGATGTGCCTGATCACAATGCAAAGGAGAGGTGCGGAGAAGGGCTCACGGAGGTGGAGGGTACGAAGGTCCAGGCGAAAGAGATCTCTTCCAGCCATCGAGCATCAGGGAAGCCTTCCTAGAGGAGGGGCATTTGAGCTGTTGCTCTGAAGAGGATTTTAGTCAGGAGCCTCTAGCGCTTGGGGCAGGGGCCACTTCCTGGAGTGTGGGAAATGATGGGATATGGAAGAGGCCAGAGACAGCTGGGGGAGAGGAAGGGCTGCTAATTGTAGACTCCCCCAGACTCAGCCCCCTGCCATGCTTGCTCCTACTTTCTAGCAGTCCTCTTGTAACAGTCCTGGGAGGGTGAGGCGGGGGCAGGGGCGGGGGCTAACCTTCACTGTCCTGCTAACTACTGCCACCCTGGCCTGCTGAGACCTCACACCCTCTAACACTGTCTTCTTTCTCCCCCCAGCAATTTCTGGCCACAAAGACTGGGGTACGTATGGGGCCAGTGTGAGTGGGGCAGGCAACAGTTATGAGGTCCTGGGAACCTGCCCTTCCCCTTCCCAACCAGAGGTGTCTGGGATGGGCTGTTACCTGGGGGGGCGGCTGCTCTGGGTCCCAGTCAGCGAGCATACCTCACCCCACCAGGGTACCCTCGAGGATCAAATCATTGAGGCTAACCCTGCTATGGAGGCTTTTGGCAATGCCAAGACCCTGCGGAATGACAACTCGTCCCGCTTCGTGAGTGGCCACAGCGGGAAGGGTGGGTGGGTGGAGCGGGATCAGCAGCAGGGAGACAAAGGTGGCAACGGCGGGAGCCTCCAGCTGATAGGGCAGCATGGCTGGCCCCTCTGACTGAGACCGCACCCCTGCCCACAGGGCAAGTTCATCCGCATTCACTTTGGTCCCTCGGGGAAGCTGGCATCTTCGGATATTGACAGCTGTGAGTTTGGGCGAGGCGGGGAGGGCGGGGGCGGGACAGAGGCCACGGCCTGAGTCTTTCTGCTCAGACGGAGCATCCCTCAAGTCCTTGGCTCCTGCCTGTTTCAGGCACTCCTCTCCATCCCCAGGCCACTGCCCAGCTCAGGCCCCTCAGTTCTCACCTGGAACATTGCACCAGCCTCCATGTGGTCTCCCAGCCTCACCCAGCCCAGCCACACAGACGCCAGGTGCCCAGGCCACCTGCGCAGAGGGGCCGCCACACTGACACTCCCCACCTGGGGATTCCTGGCCAGATCCTGATGAATAAGCACAGACACATGATGATGGGCAGGGGACATCATAATTCATGCCCCGCTGACCACGTGCAGACACATGGAGCTCTGCCCACACACACGCTGACACACCAGCACTGCTCAGGAGGAAGGAGTGTGGTTGTGGGTGAAGGAATGAAAGCATAGATGAAAGAATGGACACATGAATACCCCCCACATTCACATACCCACACACAGTCACACATGGGGGTGCACACACATTCCCACATTGTGACAGGCAAGACGGAGAGACACACTTATTGACTTCAGAGAAGAAGGGAGAGGGAGGGATAGATAGAAACATCATTGATGAGAGAGAATCATTGATCGGCTGCCTCCTGCGTGCCTCCTACTGGGGATCGAGCCTGCAACCTGAGCATGTGCCCTTGACTGGAATCGAACTCTTCAGTCCACAGGCTGACGCTCTATCCACTGGGCCAGACCAACTGGGGCAAGAGACACACTTTAGTACATGCTGATGTATACAGACAGTGCCTCTACACACACCCCTGCCCCTCTCCCACAACCCTGACCTGCCCCTTCAGCCCTATTGGGTGACCCGCTCTGGGGAGGTGCAGAAGATGGTAGGCCAGTGCCTCCCTTTCTTCCAGATCTCCTGGAGAAGTCACGGGTGATCTTCCAGCTGCCCGGAGAGCGTGGCTACCATGTCTACTACCAGATCCTCTCAGGGAAGAAGCCAGAGCTGCAGGGTGAGGGCCAGGGATGGATAGGGTGGGAGAACCTAGGACTGGGTGGGAGTGAGAGCTGCCTGTCCCCCATAAGTCCAGGTCCTGGGATGTCTGTTCCCTCACTCTTCTGGGGTCTGTGACATCCTGTCTTTCTTCTGAGTCCCTTCTGTTCCCTCCCACTCCCTTCCTGGGACTTCTGGTTATTGCTGAGCCCTCTCTCATGCAGGGAACTGGCCGCTGCTCTTGTAAAGTTGTCCCTCCTGTGGTCCTGCAGCTAGAGAGACCCCACTCAGACCAAGGAAGGGCCAATGGCTCTGTCTATGCCCAGCTCCCCTCTCTTGCAAGCTCCTTGAGGGCAGAGCCTGGTCCTCGCTGTGCCCCAGCACAGGGTCTGGACCAGAGAGGTGGCCATGAGCAGTGGTGGAGGGATGGATGTGACATAGGGACGGGCTCATGCCTCAGAGAACCATAAGGAAAGAGAAGCCAGGGACATGGGGGTGTGGAAGTCCTGTGAGGGCACTAGACTCTCCTGTGGGGCTGGCCCCCAGGACCCACCACGCTGGGATGGGGTAGGAGGATAGCCAGGTGCACACAGCTGGACCCACCCTCTTCGCCTGTGTCCCCAGACATGCTGCTTCTGTCTGTGAACCCCTACGACTACCACTTCTGCAGCCAGGGCGTCATCACCGTGGACAACATCGATGATGGGGAGGAGCTCATGGCCACTGACGTATGTCGGGTGGGAGCAGAGTGGCTGCCTGCAGTGTGGGGCCCTGTGATGCTGGGTAGAGATCAGGGAGCAGTTGCAGTGCCCTGAGCTTGGCTGGACCCTGGCGGGGCCCAGACATCTCTGACCCTGCCGTCCCCACCGCAGCATGCCATGGACATTCTGGGCTTCAGTGTGGACGAGAAGTGCGCCTGCTATAAGATCGTAGGTGCCCTCCTGCACTTCGGAAACATGAAGTTCAAGCAGAAGCAGCGGGAGGAGCAGGCCGAGGCCGACGGCACCGAGAGTGAGGGGCCCTGGCCCTGATCCCAAAGTTCTGTCCATGACCATTAGCCCTCACCCTTGTCCACAGTCTTTGACCTCAGTCTTAACTGGACCTGATTGTAACCCCTGACTCTCAACGCCAGACCCTCACCCTCCTGAGCTGCAAATCTGTTGACCCTGAATTTGACCTTTCCTGGCCTCCCCTCCCTGATGCCAGGCTGAAGCCATTTGAGCCCCCAGGTGCTCTAATTGTTGGTTCCACCTCCTCATCCCACCCATGTGCCCTGCCAGGTGCTGACAAGGCTGCCTACCTGATGGGAGTCAACAGTGGGGACCTCCTCAAAGGCCTTCTGCACCCCCGAGTGCGTGTGGGGAACGAGTATGTGACCAAGGGCCAGAGCATGGAGCAGGTGAGCTGCTCGCAGGCCAGGGCTGACCCGGGACAGCTGGGAAGGGTCCTCCTGGCCAGGTCCCAGCCCAGCATCCCCATGACTCCAGGTGGTGTTTGCCGTGGGGGCTCTGGCCAAGGCCACCTACGACCGGCTGTTCCGGTGGCTGGTGTCTCGGATCAACCAGACACTGGACACGAAGCTGCCCCGGCAGTTCTTCATCGGGGTCCTGGACATCGCTGGTTTTGAGATCTTCGAGGTGAGGGCAGGCCCACGCCCAGGCCCCTGAGTGGGTGGGGGCAGGAGCCTGGGCTTCTGCCTGGGGGCAGGGGTGAACTTGTATATATACCTGTTCTTCTCTGGGCCTCCCTATCCCCATCCACAGGGAGGCTGCTGAGCCGGCACCTCATTCTGCAGTTTATTTTTCTTTCTCCCTCCCTCCCCTCCCCTCCCTTCCCCTCACTCCCCTCCCTCGCCTCCCCTCCCCTTCCCTCCCTCCCTTCCTTCCCTTCCTTCTTTTCTCCTCTACAGTTTAATAGCTTCGAGCAGCTGTGCATCAACTTCACCAATGAGAAGCTGCAGCAGTTCTTCAACCAGCACATGTTTGTGCTGGAGCAGGAGGAGTACAAGCGGGAGGGCATCGACTGGGTCTTCATCGACTTCGGCCTGGACCTGCAGCCCTGCATCGACCTCATCGAGAAGGTGGAGCCTGGCACATGCTCACTGCAGCGGGGAGGGTGTGGGTGCAGTGAGTGAGCATGTGCAAGTGTGCGTGTGAGTGTGTGCCTGTGCGTTGAAGTGAGCTTGTGCCTGTGTATGGCTCTGACTCTGTCTCTGTACATGCCATGAATGGGAATGCGTGCATGTGTGTGACAGGTGCGCTGGAGACTGTAAAAGCATGTTGGTGAACATGTGTGAGCAATGTGAGTGTGCATCCCAGCACTGTTGGCAATAGCCCCTCGTGGGTGGACACAGTTTTGAAGTTCACAAGGTCCTATTGCAGCCACAGTTTCACTGGACCCTCAGAACTGCCCTGGGAGAGGAGTAGGATGTGTTTGCTTATTTGTTTATTTGATTGTGAAACATTATATAAATGTCCCCATTGTGCAAAGAATGGGAGAAAGAAAAATCAGAAAATTAGAAAAGTGAAAAGTGAAGGGGAAATGATGTTCCCCCAACCCCCACACAGCCAGAATCTTGGCCCTCTGGTTAGTTTCCTCCAAGTCCAGTGTCCTGGGCATTGGTTTTCGCTCAGACAGACTCCGGTCTCTTTTTCTCTAAAATGGGTTTTGAACATTGAACGAAGAAGGCACAGTAGTTCCCGCAGCAGATGGTTTTCAGACAATGCATTTCTGGAATCTCCTGTTGGACATTCATTTAGGTGGTTGACATTTATTTTTGTTTTTCACTGTTAAAGCAGCACAAATTATGCATTTCCCCATTTTGCTGGTTAGGAAACAGGCTTAGGGAGGCTTAAGGGCCCACAGCCAGTAAGTTTGAACCCAGGAAGCCAAAATTTGAACTCGGCTGCTTTTTTTTTGACTGTCCCTGTGAGTGGGTGTGAGATCATGGAGCTGGGGGCTGATGGGTACAAAGATGCCAGTTTGAGTTTGCACAGTTCTCATAAGCAAAGAGGACAACTCAGAGCTGCGAATTGTGCAGAAGAGGGATGGAGACCAAAATGTTCTTTCTGTCTTAGAAGACAGGGCTCCTGGGTGCAGGTCTGGTCTCTGCCCTCTGAGCAGGTGGCTGAGGTGGGGCATCTGGAAAGGCTTCCAGAAGGAGGGGCTCCGGGAGGATGGGCTGGCGCAGTGGAGGTCCTTCAATCCTGTTCCCCGTCCCCAGCCGCTCGGCATCCTGTCCATCCTGGAGGAGGAGTGCATGTTCCCCAAGGCCTCCGACGCCAGCTTCCGGGCCAAGCTCTACGATAACCACGCAGGGAAGTCGCCCAATTTCCAGCAGCCCAGGCCTGACAAAAAGCGCAAATACCAGGCCCACTTTGAGGTGGTCCACTATGCGGGTGTGGTAGGTGCCTCTGGGAACCCCAGCTCTTGACCACTCCTCCCTCTGGGTTTCTCCGCTTTGGCTCAGCGCCTGTCTGATCTCTGCCAGGTGCCTTACAGCATCGTGGGCTGGTTGGAGAAAAACAAGGATCCCCTGAATGAGA
The DNA here is from genome assembly GCF_000147115.1 of Myotis lucifugus. NCBI lineage: Eukaryota > Metazoa > Chordata > Mammalia > Chiroptera > Vespertilionidae > Myotis > Myotis lucifugus. The sequence continues at coordinate 4,830,085 of NW_005871108.1, forward strand.
CAGTGGTCCCCATCTTCCAAAAGTCGCAGAACAAGCTCTTGGCCACCCTCTACGAGAACTATGCAGGCTCCTGCTCCGGTGCGTGCCGTGCCGAGGGACTAGATTGCCATTCTGTGGGGGCTCAGAGTGATGTCCCTGGAGTGACTGGTCCCCGTGTCTCTCCTAGCTGAGCCCCCGAAGTCTGGTGTGAAAGAGAAGCGTAAAAAGGCAGCATCATTCCAGACGGTGTCCCAGCTGCACAAGGTGAGGCCCAGCCTGGGCCTATGCAGGCCTCACCCCTTGGCCTCCAGCCCGTTCTCGCTCCCTGATCTGTCCCCTGCACCCTGGGCGGGCGGCCGTTAAGACTTGCAGTGATGTTTAACTCCTCTCCACGTGAACATCACAGCAAGTCTGTGCTGCTTCCTGTCCCCGAGCTGCCTGGGCAGGGTTTGGGGTGGGGGAGGGAGGGTGAAGTGGGGGCCTGAGGGGGACTGGGTGGGGAGTGAAGACTGTGGTGACAGGGACCCAGTCAAGCAGAAGAGGGCAGAGGGTCACAGGAAAGGGTGACAGATGTGTGGAGGCACGTGGAGGGGCCTGCCCCCCAGCCCTTAGCGGGCTGATCCACTGCGGTTTCCAATTCTGCCTCCCTGCCCTGTGTGCCTTCTCCCCTCTCCCCACCTCCAGGAGAACCTCAACAAGCTGATGACCAACCTGCGGGCCACACAGCCTCATTTTGTCCGCTGCCTTGTCCCCAATGAGAACAAGACCCCAGGTAGTCACCCTGGGGCCAGGTGGGTGGTAGTGGGGGAACATTGAAGGGAGGGGTCTGGGTGGATCTCTCCCTTCCGCAGAGCCCCCCATGTGGACTGTTGGTCTTTCTTCGAGGCACGAGACCTCTGACCTTTTCCTTTAACTCCCACCCGTCCAGGAGTCATGGATGCCTTCTTGGTGCTACACCAGCTGCGCTGTAATGGGGTCCTGGAGGGCATCCGGATCTGCCGCCAAGGATTCCCCAACAGGCTGCTCTACGCCGACTTCCGGCAACGGTGGGTGTCTTCCTGCCCCAGCCCTGGCTCCTCCCCAGCTCCCCCTACACAGCCACCTTCCCCCTTGTCCTCCACCCTGGTGGAGGCAACAGCCTGAGGGGATGAGAAGGGCACACATTTTAGAGTCAAACAGACAATTCCTGTCACTGGGAAGGATGCAGTGGGAGATGGTGGTGGCTGAGGCCTTAGATACAGAATAAGAAAGAAAAGACAAGGGTGGTGACTCCCAGATGTTTGGCCTGAGCAGCTGGGAAGCTGGTGGTAGGTTTACTGAGATACCAAACAGGGTTTTTTATTTGGGGGAGTTGGGGAGACAGTGGATTGATCCCTCCTTTGAACACATAAATTTGAAATGTCTCCAGCAGATGTTCTAGAGAAGTCCTGGGTGAGACTGGATTTTAGTCTGGAGATGGCGGCAGGCAGGGCTAGATGCAGATTTGGGAACTGAATGAGGGTTTGTGTGGACCAGACTTTGCATCATGCTGGCCCCGCGGGAGCACCCAGTCAGTAGCTCCTCCCCTCTCTTCCTCAGTTTGGTTTTGTCAGGCCACTAGCAGCCTAAGTTCCCTCCCTTTCCAGAAGTAACTGGCCGTCCACGCTGACGTATGTATGTACAAATACTGTACGTGGGCACACACGAGTCTGTGGGTTTGTTTTTTCATGTAACCATATGTCTTTTTAAAAAATATATATATTTTTATTAATTTCAGAGAGGAAGGGATAGGGAGAGAGAAACATCAGTGATGAGAATCATTGATGGCTGCCTCCTGCACACCCCAATGGGGAGCGAGCCTGCAGCCCAGGCATGTGCCTGACCCTTGACCGGGAATTGAACCATGACCTCCTGCTTCATAGGTTGACGCTCAACTACTGAGCCACGCCGGTCGGGCTAACCATGTGTCTTGGAGATTGTTCCTTATCAATAGGAATAAGTCTGTATCATCATCCTTTTTTTTTTTTAAAATTATGACTTTATTTTTTAGAGCAGTTTTAGGTTCACAGCAAAATTAAGAGGAAGGTACAGGAATCTCCCATGTTCTCCCTATCCCCGCACACGCACAGCCTCCCCCGTTTTAAACATCGCCTGCCGGGTAGGACAGTGTTACCACTGCTGAACCTGCACGGACTCATGACCACCTGAGGCCGCAGTTGGCACTCGGGGTCTCTCGGTGCCGTACATGCTGTGGCTGTGGATGAATGTGTAGCGACGCAGCATCACGCTGGAAACATCCCATCGTCTAGTGCCTGCTGTCCCGTCAGTCCCCTAGTGCAGGCTTTTGTGTTTCTCAGGTTTTGCCTTCACAGTGTGGCCACAGCCAACCTGACCTGCACTGCCCTGTGCACACATGCGAATGTGTCCACTTACTGGCTAGAATTCTCTCCCAAATGTTCCTTCAGGTTGAGATGTGCTACACCATATCGCCTTCTTAAACAATTATAGAAGCACTGCAGCCCCTGAAAGAACTTCTCTACTGGATGCATTTAAACGAAACTGAGATTTTTCAGCAGAACACACCTACCTCCTAGTCTCGCACTGCCCCCCCCCTCCCCCGCAGCTTGTTCAGTATGTGTCCCACCGGAACTCCGCTCCAGCCTGGAGAGGTCCAGGAATATTCCCTCCCTTCTCCCCACCAGCCTCCTCAGTCCTTGGCTCCCTGCCCAGCCTCTCCTCACTAGTTCTCCCTGCTGTCCCAGGTACCGCATCCTGAACCCCAGTGCCATCCCTGATGACACCTTCATGGACAGCAGGAAGGCCACAGAGAAGCTGCTGGGCTCCCTGGACATCGACCACACCCAGTACCAGTTTGGCCACACCAAGGTCAGGGCACAGAGGAGTTAGGGCTGACTCAGGTGTGGGTGGTCACACTGGACAGGAGACATGCTGGTGGGTGGAGGTTACACCTGTGGCCCCACCCCCCCAGGTGTTTTTCAAGGCTGGGCTTCTGGGCATCCTGGAGGAGCTGCGTGACCAGCGTCTGGCCAAGGTCTTGACGTTGCTGCAGGCACGGGGCCGGGGCCGCCTCATGCGCCTTGAGTACCAGCGCCTGCTTGGAGGCAGGTGGGTGTGGACGGAGATGGAGGACCGGGGTTTTGGTGGGACGACTGTCCACTCAGGGAACCACCAGGCTCTTTGGGACCTGAATGAGGGTTTGTGTGGACCAGACTTTGCATCATGCCTGGCCCCTCGTGAGCACCCAGTCATACTCTCTTGTGGTCAGGTTACCCCTATGGGAGCAAGGGTGTCTCTGAGGGGTAAGGTTCTGTTTTGTGCCCCTCAACTCCCAGCTTCCATTTGTCACCTCAAAAGTTGGGGTAAGAACACCTGTTTCTCCACTCCGGGCCATCCCAGAGCGTGGCCCAGAGTGGTTATGACTGAAATGCCAGGCAGGAGAATGTATGTGCATTATCTTGTTTAAAGGATGGGATGGTCCTAAGACGTGCATGTTTGATGATCTCCATTCAGAGCCATCCTGTCACAGCTGGCCAGTGGGAGGGGGGGGGGCGGGGGAGGCAGGAGGTGGAGATGTGAGCCCAGGTGGTAGAGCCAGGTGGCTTTACCACTCCTGGTGTCTTTAGAACATTTGCAAGGGCCACCAGGACATTCAAGGCTTGTGAGCCCCCTCCCTGTAGCACCTGCATGCCCTTGGCCTCTCCCTCAATCTCACCTACAAAGAAGAGGCGTTAGGACCTACGTGAGAGGCCATTTGGGAAGATTAAATGAGATCACACACTGAAGAGCCTGCCCCAGGGGAGGTGCTCAGGGAACATCAGGGCTGTCACTGTGAGCCTGCTGGTCATCCATTACTGCCCCTCCCCAGGGATGCCCTGTTCACCATCCAGTGGAACATCCGTGCCTTCAATGCCGTCAAGAATTGGTCATGGATGAAGCTCTTTTTCAAGATGAAGCCTCTGCTGCGCTCGGCACAGGCTGAGGAGGAGCTGGCGGCCCTGCGGGCAGAGCTACGGGGGCTGCGAGGGGCGCTGGCCACTGCAGAGGCCAAGCGACAGGAGCTGGAGGAGACGCACGTCAGCATCACCCAGGAAAAGAATGACCTGGCCCTGCAGCTGCAGGCAGTGAGTGGGGGCGGGGGGCGGGGGCAGGGGAAGGGTTCCCCTCAGTGACCTGATGCCACAATGAACCCGACTGCTCCAAGGAAACACCCCAACCAGATCCCCGGCCAGGGCAGACCTGGTGTCGTCCGAGTGCCCCAGCTTACCTGGATCTACCTGCTACTCCAGACGGGCCACAAGATGAGGCTGTGGGCTCATGTCCCTGCTCACCTCCTACATTCCCAGCCTGCCCAGCCACAGGCTGTCTGTCCACGTGTCCTGTGCTCCCACCCCCCTGCCACCTTGGCTTCCCACTGCAGCTGAGCCCCATTTCCCAGCTCTTCCCTCCTTGCCATCCCTGAAACAGACAGACCCACGCTCCCTTCTCTGGTAAAGGGCCCACGGGAACCCAGGTCGCAGGTAACAGTAATAACCAGATGGCAGGGATCGAGGGTCCAGATCTCCCCAAGCCCACAGAGCCCTTCTGTCCTTCAGCAAGTCCTTCGTGTCCCCTGCATGCCAGGCTAGCGCTAGAGACACACAGGTGGAAGACAGATGGGCCTGTGGTCACAAAACTCACCTGCAGGTGCAGGATAACGTTAGCTCGCCTGCACAGTGAGGAAGAGTGAGGTGGGAGCCCCTCCAGTGTGCAGGGCTCGCCGGTCTGCTCCCACCCATCTCCACAGAAGCCTCGTTTGGGCCTCACTCTGGGTTGTCCCTGGCCTAACATCCCCCTCTTGCAGGTGTCACTTCTGCCCCTGCCCATCCCTCCACCTAAGCCCTCATCCCACTGAGCCCCTCAGGGCCAAGAGCAGGCCATAGGCATTCCGTGGCCCCCAGAACCCAGCTGAGTCAAACCTTTGCACAGACAAATTAACTTTCTTCTCTAGGACCCAGCCTGGTGCCCCTCTGCTTGTTTACCTGGCCCTGCCTCCACTCTGCCCCATTCCCGTTCCCTCTAGGAGCAGGACAACTTGGCGGATGCCGAGGAGCGCTGCCACTTGCTAATCAAGTCCAAGGTGCAGCTTGAGGGGAAGGTGAAGGAGCTGAGTGAGCGGCTAGAGGACGAGGAGGAGGTGAATGCCGACTTGGCCGCCCGCCGGCGCAAACTGGAGGATGAGTGCACGGAGCTCAAGAAGGACATCGATGACTTGGAGCTGACTCTGGCCAAAGCCGAGAAGGAGAAGCAAGCCACTGAGAACAAGGTGGGGCCAGCAGCTGCAGGTCCCACTCCTGGCTCTGCCAGGCCCCTGCTATGGAGCCCTGGGCAGGTCACTTCTCTGTGGGCCTGAACTTCCTGCTGTCACATGGGGTTAATAGCAGCACTTGCCCCATTAGGGTGGGCAAGGATTCACTGTGTAACTAGTCTGCTGGCACTCACCACAGGGCCCAGCATGGGTAGGTGTTCAGCAAATGCCAGCAATTGTCACCCATCCTGGACTGCAAGCTGCCTGAGGGCAGGAACCCCAGCTCTGCACCCCCAGGTGCCTTTGCATACCGCCTGTCATTGAACCTTTTCAACAGCTCCATAGCGCTCATTTAGGGAGGATGAGGCTCAGATGGGGTGATTTGCTCACCCACTGGAAGGGGTGGCTACTCAAACCGGGGTGTGGGAGGGACATCCCCATCGTGACCCTGGCCCTGGCACAGGTGAAGAACCTGACGGAGGAGATGGCGGCACTGGACGAGTCGGTGGCTCGGCTGACCAAGGACAAGAAGGCATTGCAGGAGGCCCACCAGCAGGTCCTGGGTGACCTGCAGGCTGAGGAGGACCGTGTGAGCGCACTGGCCAAGGCCAAGCTGCGGCTGGAGCAGCAGGTGGAAGACGTGAGTCGGGCACAGCCGAGGGCTGTGTGGTGGTACCGGGAGAGCTGGGAGGGTGCCTGGTTGGGCCTGGTGCTGAGCATGTCTGCGCCCCCCACCCCACAGCTGGAGTGCTCCCTGGAGCAGGAGAGGAAGCTGCGCATGGACACAGAGCGGGCCAAGCGCAAGCTCGAGGGCGACCTGAAGCTGACACAGGAGTCAGTGACAGATGCTGCCCAGGATAAGCAGCAGCTGGAGGAGAAGCTCAAAAAGTAGGCCTGGGGTGGGCAGCAGACCAGGCCCTGGCTGGCAGGGGCCTTTGAGCCTACATCCGCTTCTCACTGCTGGACTCTAGCCGGTTCCACATGACAGCAGAGGTTGAACATGGAGGGCTGAGATGGGGGTTACTAGGTGCTGGGGGCAGTGTCCTGTCCTCCCTGGACCAAGGGCCCTGACCAGGCTCTGAGGCCAGGGCTTGAGAAAGAAGGCAGGGTTGAGGTCACCTAGGGCTGCTCTGGGTGCAGGGTGTGTGCTGGGGGTGGTGGGCCCAGGCAGGTTGGTGGAAATTAGGACCAGGGCAGGCTCATGCTCTGCTGTGGCCTCCAGGAAGGACTCCGAGTTGAGTCAGCTGAACCTGAGGGTGGAGGACGAGCAGCTCCTTGGAGCGCAGCTGCAGAAGAAGATCAAGGAGCTGCAGGTGTGTGGGGGATGGGTGGATGGGGACCAGTGTGATAGGCTTACAGAGGTGACAGCTGCCTCCCGCTGTCCCAGGCTCGGGCAGAGGAGCTGGAAGAGGAGCTGGAGGCAGAGCGGGCGGCCCGGGCCCGTGTGGAGAAGCAGCGGGCGGAGGCAGCCCGGGAGTTGGAGGAGCTGAGTGAGAGGCTGGAGGAGGCCGGTGGCGCGTCTGCTGGGCAGCGAGAGGGATGCCGCAAGCGCGAGGCTGAGCTGGGGCGGCTGCGGCGGGAACTGGAGGAGGCTGCGCTGCGACACGAGGCCACAGTGGCTGCCCTGCGGCGCAAGCAGGCGGAGAGCGCGGCCGAGCTGGGCGAGCAGGTGGACAGTCTGCAGCGGGTGCGACAGAAGCTGGAAAAAGAAAAGAGTGAGCTCCGCATGGAGGTGGACGACCTGGGCACCAGTGTGGAGACTCTGGCCCGTGGCAAGGTGTCTGCCTCCTTCCTGACCCTGACCTCTGACCCCCCTTCAGCATCCTCACCTGACCCCTAGGCTCTGATCCCATAGCTATCCTGACTCCAGACCAATGCTGCCTCCAACTGCTGAACCCTGACCACCCCTGACCCCACGCTAATCTAGACCCCAGTCGATCCTGACCCCTGACCCATTCACCTGGCATCTAACCCCAATCCCACTACAGTCCTGATCTCAAACCCTGGCTCTGAAACTCAGTGTCTTGACTACAAGTCATTTTTGACCCAATGTCCAATTCTAACTTAGCCCTTGACCTTCGAACTCTGTCCTGAATCCAGCAACCAATCTTGACCCTTGACCTTTGTACCACCTAATCCTGACAGCTGGACTCTGTCCCTACCTGACTTCAGACTCTAGTATCCCAACTTCATCCTGACCCACTGGCCTCAGGACTAGTCTAGTCTTCTCACTTTAAAAATGTTTTTTATTGATTGATTTTTAGAGAGGAAGGGGTGGGGGTGGGGAGAAACATTGATTTATTGTTCCACTTATCTATGCATTATTCTGGAGATCGAACCCACAACCTTGGCATATTGGGATGATGCTCTGAGCTACCCGGCCAGGGCTACCTTCTCACTTCTGATGTCCATTAAGCAATAGTGGAATCTGTCTGAACTCGGGGCCCTGTTATTTGATTCCTGGGCCCATGTCTAGCCTTCTAGTTCCCCAGCCCAGGTCCCTGTCTGATTGGCAGTCGTAGATCCTGTCCTCTGATTCACAAACTTGCCCTGACCTCTGACCCTGGGTCTCAGGCCAGTGCAGAGAAGCTGTGCCGGACCTATGAGGATCAGCTGAGTGAGACCAAGATCAAGGTGGAGGAGCTGCAACGGCAGCTGGCGGACACGAGCACCCAGCGTGGACGGCTGCAGACGGAGAACGGTGAGGTCAGGGGCTCAGATGGGCCATCCCGGGGCCTCAGTGCTGCCCCTTGCCAGCCTGACGTGCTGCTTCACCCCTTGGCTGCAGGGGAGCTGAGCCGCCTGCTCGAGGAGAAGGAGTCTCTGATTAGCCAGCTGAGCCGTGGGAAGGCCTCGGCCACCCAGAGCTTGGAGGAACTGCGGAGGCAGCTGGAGGAGGAGAGCAAGGTGGGCTTGGCCACTGGCTGGCACAGAGAGGGCAGTGTGGGCATCAGGGCCTTTGGCCAGGCCTGACACTTAGGTCACTGGGGTCCCTGCAGGCCAAGAATGCGCTGGCCCACGCCGTGCAGGCTTTGCGGCACGACTGTGACCTCCTGCGAGAGCAGCATGAGGAGGAGGCGGAGGCACAGGCCGAGCTGCAGCGGCTGCTGTCCAAGGCCAACGCGGAGGTGGCCCAGTGGAGGAGCAAGTATGAGGCAGATGCCATCCAGAGGACCGAGGAGCTGGAGGAGGCCAAGTAAGTGCCTTGCTGGCCAGGCCATCACCACAGGTGATCCGTGCCTCTGAGCCCTGATGGGAGAGGTGAGCTGTGGGGGCCATGCTTCTGTCAGCCTTGCTCTGCTACACAGTCCATACCCTGTCTGCTCTGGGGCCTAGAAAGAAGCTGGCCCTGAGGCTGCAGGAGGCAGAGGAGGGTGTAGAGGCTGCACACGCCAAGTGCTCATCACTGGAGAAGGCCAAGCTGCGGCTGCAGACGGAGTCAGAGGATGTGACCCTGGAACTGGAGCGGGCAACCTCAGCAGCTGCCGCGCTGGACAAGAAGCAGCGGCACTTGGAGCGGGCACTGGAGGAGCGGCGGCGGCAGGAGGAGGAGACGCAGCGGGAGCTAGAGGCAGCCCAGAGGGAGGCTCGCAGCCTGGGCACCGAGCTCTTCCGGCTGCGGCACAGCCACGAGGAGGCTCTCGAGGCCCTGGAGACCTTCAAGCGGGAGAACAAGAACCTACAGGGTACGACCAGCCCAGGGCCAGAGAACTGCTCGGGGGTCACGGGGCGTCCCTGGAGTCACACAGGGTGTCCCGGAGCAGTCACCCTGGAGCCAGGGGTGAAGGATGCGGCCTGGGTTGGAGCATGAGCTTTGAGGTGGCCCCTCAGTGCCCTGTCCACTTTGCAGAGGAGATCAGTGACCTCACAGACCATGTCAGCCTCAGTGGGAAGAGCATCCAGGAACTGGAGAAAGCCAAGAAGGCGCTGGAAGGGGAGAAGAGTGAGCTACAGGCCGCACTGGAGGAGGCCGAGGTCAGGGGCTGGCCACAGGGGTGGGGTGGATACTGACCCACTGCTTCCCTGGCCTCCCTCCTCCCTTAAGACACACTCAGGGCCCCAAGGCCCACACTGCCTACTCTGCACCCCAGGGGGCTCTGGAGCTGGAGGAGACCAAGACCCTGCGGATCCAGCTGGAGCTATCCCAGGTCAAGGCGGAAGTGGACCGGAAGCTGGCAGAGAAGGACGAGGAGTGCACTAACCTGAGGTATGGGGGCCAGGGCCATCCCTACCCACCACCACTCCCAGGAGTCCACCTGTCTTCTCAAGGATAATTGCCCCTCCCAGCCCAGCCACCTGAGGGGGAAAAGGGAAGGAAAGCAGTGTTTGCTGAGCCCCTGCTGTGCACACAGATGGGCAGGGACAGTAGTGTGTGCCTCGAACAAAGCTTTCTCAGGTCAGGACTATTGTCCAGTCTGGAGGTGAACCTCAGAGAGCCTATAGGACTTGCTCAAGGGACACAGTCAGGGTGGAGCCAGAGTTCAGCCAGCATCTGTCTGCTCCAGAGCCTCACTCTTGTTTGTGAACTTGCTCTGATGGGAACAGGAAGTCACATGGGGCTTGAAATCAGGGAGGGATGTTCCTTATTCCCAAAATGGGTTCATGTCTCCAGCATTCCTACCTGCTTTCGAAGGCCAAGACACCCACTACCTTCTCCCTCCCCCAGACGCAACCACCAGCGGGCAGTGGAGTCCCTGCAGGCCTCCCTGGATGCAGAGACACGGGCCCGCAATGAGGCACTGCGGCTCAAGAAGAAGATGGAGGGTGACCTCAATGACCTGGAGCTGCAGCTGGGCCATGCCACCCGCCAGGCCACGGAGGCACAGGCAGCCACACGGCTGCTACAGGCCCAACTCAAGGAGGAGCAGGCGGGGAGGGACGAGGAGCAGCGGCTGGCAGCTGAGCTCCGGGAGCAGGCACAGGCCCTGGAGCGACGGGGCGTGCTGCTGGCTACGGAGCTGGAAGAGCTGCGGGCTGCACTGGAGCAGGGCGAGCGCAGCCGGCGGCTTGCAGAACAGGAGCTGCTGGAGGCCACCGAGCGCCTCAACCTCCTGCATTCACAGGTGAGGGCAGCAACTCACAGAGATGCGTAGGGTGGCTGCCGACTGGCCGACTCTGAGGCTCTGCTTCCCCCCAGAACACTGGCCTCCTGAACCAGAAAAAGAAGCTGGAGGTGGACTTGGCCCAGCTGAGCGGAGAGGTGGAGGAGGCTGCCCAGGAGAGGCGGGAAGCTGAGGAGAAGGCCAAAAAGGCCATCACTGACGTGAGGCTGGGCCGGAGCTGTGGAGGGGACAGAGCCCAAAGGGACTTCCACTGGGGCCAGTCACCCCGACCATCCATCTCACCCCGGACAGGCGGCCATGATGGCCGAGGAGCTGAAGAAGGAGCAGGACACAAGCGCACACCTGGAACGGATGAAGAAGACACTGGAGCAGACGGTGCGGGAGCTACAGGCACGGCTCGAGGAGGCGGAACAAGCTGCCCTTCGAGGTGGGAAGAAGCAGGTGCAGAAGCTGGAGGCCAAGGTGCGCGTGGTGTCCCCATCCCTTCCCCGGCACAGTGGGCAGTGCGAGGGCAGGCTCAGGGCATCGGGCCCATCTGCTGCTCACAGGTGCGGGAGCTGGAGGCTGAGCTCGACGCCGAGCAGAAGAAGCATGCCGAGGCCCTCAAGGGGGTGCGGAAACATGAGCGCCGGGTCAAGGAGCTTGCGTACCAGGTGGGTGACAGGTCCACCTCTAAAGGGGCGGCCCAAAAGCTGGTCTGGTCCGGGCCAGACCTGAGTCCCCTCCACATGCGCAGGCCGAGGAGGACAGGAAGAACCTGGCTCGCATGCAGGACCTGGTGGAAAAGCTGCAGAGCAAGGTCAAGAGCTACAAACGGCAATTTGAGGAGGCGGTGAGTGTACTGGGTCTGGACCCCGGGGGTCAGGTACTGCCGGGTCAGGACGCCTGTGGAACCCAACTTCAAAGCTGGCCCCAGGCAAGAGGCCAGCAGCTGTCAGCCCTACTCCACCTCTGGGACATGCCTTCCCAGTGTTGGCTTTGTGGGTAGGCAGGCTGCCTTCATGGGCAGTGACCTAGCTCGTGACCCTCCTGTCCCAGCAGGAAGTGTTTCTCACAGCTCTGACAAGAGATGAGACCCAGCTTTGTCTCTGAAGGGACCCCATGTGCTTTCCCCTTCTGGCCCAGGTCTGGCACATGGGTACCTGCAGAGGTGTCACAACGCCTTCCTTCCTGCTGTGGGTGCTGGTGAGGGGGGTAGATGGAATATGGATAGTGGTGGTGGGTGCATAGTGGAAGACAAAGAGAAGCCAGACCCTTTCTGCGATGGGGTGGGACCAGACTGACCATCTCGGTTACCAGAGGGTGACCCAGCCTGCCTGTGCCCCCAGGAGCAACAGGCAAACACTAACCTGGCCAAGTATCGCAAGGCCCAGCACGAGTTGGATGATGCGGAGGAGCGGGCAGACATAGCAGAAACCCAGGCCAACAAGCTGCGGGCACGGACTCGGGATGCCCTGGGCCCTAAGGTAAGGGGTAGCCTGGGGCACCACCTTGCCCTTTGCAAGGGGAGGGGGGCAGGTGGTATAGTTCACTGAGCCACCCTTTTCCCCCTCAGCACAAGGAATGATGCCTGCTGTCCGCCCCCTCACCTCTCTCTTCATCTGCTGAACCCTGAATAAACGCCACATCTACAGCTCCAGCCTCAGGAGGGGAGGGGAGCACACGGTCCCACAGACAAAAGTCAGGTCCACATCAATCATTTAAAATAAAGTTCTTTAATAGTCTCCATTTAATCGGTTTATTTGTTGTTAATAAATTGGCAACACAAGGAGGGGCCAAGGCTCTGCTCCCAGGCAGGCTCCTATGTGTCTGGGCTCAGGTAGGAGATGCTGCCCTGGGGCACAAGGGGGCAGGACACAGCCACCCCATGTCCCAAGGGATGGAAGGGAAAGGTCCCTCACTTCTGGGGACACCCCTTGGGACGAACACAGTGGCCAAAGAGCACACAGAACCAGAGGAACTAAAGGAAAACGAGGGAGGACAGATGGGCAGGCTTGGGGGAAGGTAGCATTCTCTGGTATCCCCCACCCCTGCCCAGGGCTCAGAAGCCTGGGTCCAAAGGCCAGGGCAAGCTTGGCTCACAGATTGGGGGAGGGTCCCCATACCTCCCTCCCCAACCCAGGACTGATGGCCAAGAGACTGGGCAGGAGCTCAGACAGAACTATTTTAAAAGTCCCCTTACCTCTGAGTGGGCCAGGGCCCCAAGTTTCTGAAGGAAGGGTAGGCATAGTGCCCCTGTCCTCATCATGGGGATCTTGAAGGAACCAAGGTTCCCCAATGACCTTGGGCCCTCAGACCCAAGGGCTTCTAGACACTCCCACCAAGCCTGTATCCGAAGACCTGGGGCAGGCAGAGAGCAGCAGGAAGGCAGGGGAGGGGTGGAGACATGGCAGGGCGTATGGCACTCATACCCACGCTCACCCGCACTGGCCCTGGCCCAGCAGCCTCCCAGGGACTGCCTGGCCCAAGGTCACTCCTCAGTGAAGTCCCTGTCTATGTCCATGTAGGGCTCCTCCATGTAGCTGACAAGGGCAGAGGGTGATTGGCGGTCTGGGTTCAACAGGATGGACACGGTCTCTTTCCAGTATGAGAAGCTGATGCAGGAGCTCTGGGCAAAGAGAGAGGGGCTGGGGGGTGCCTGGAGGACCCAGGTCGAGCCCAGCACCCCATGGGGAGGGCCATGGTAAGGGGACAAAGAGCTGCCCACCACATGACCCAGGCAGGGACCACGCACCCCAAAGAGCCCTCTGAGGGGCCCTGGGTCTGCGTGCCCGCAGCCCACCCACCAGCCAGTTGGGTGGGGCACTCACGTTCTCCAGGCAGGTGCTGTCCTTGTCCTTGTGCAGGTAATGCTGCTGCCAGAAGCGCAGCAGGTTGTGGAAGTTGTTGAGCAGGAAGCCGGGATACTTCTTGTTGTGCTCCATCCGCTGAAGCAGCCGCAGGTACAGGGGCAGCCGCTCTTTCCGTCGGGCCAGCATCAGGATCACCAGGCTGGTGTTGAGGCAACTGACGTTCTCCTGCAAGGCCCCAGTAGCCCCTGGTGGACCTGGGTTGCTACTGGCCAGGGAAGGCGGTGGCCCAAGCCAGACCCTGCCGAACCCTGAGACCACACTGAGCTGCCCCCACATAAACCTGAGGGAGGGCTGGGGCAAGGAGTGATGCCAGCATCCCGCCCTGAGCACCTTCCTGGTCTCTGCTCCCCGCCCCCCCGCCACCCCCCACCCTCTGAAGGAACACCATCCGTCATCTGTCTAGTCTTCCCAGTCTCCTCAATCAGCTCAGGCATTGCTTCTTCCAGAAGCTTCAATCCCTGGGGAGGGCTGGGCATACATCTTAGATGCAGCATTTCCTTTGCTAACTTTCATTTGGCACTAGACTGAGCACCAGGAGGGAAAAGTCTAGGCCTGTTTTGTTCACTTTGCATCCTGAGCCCTGGGCCTCGCCTCAATAAATGTCAGATGAAGGAATAAAAGATCCACCTCTGAGAGGTATTAGTATGACCCCATTTTAGAGAAGGGGCATGAAGCCCAGAGACTGAGGACTGCACAGCTGAGGGAAGTGGGAGTTAACGTCAGGCCCAAGCCCAAAGCCTGCACAGCAGGAGGGGTGGGGTGAGCACTGAACTAGGAGTCAGAACTAAGTGTCAACCCTGACTCCTCCCCAACTCGTCTGTGATCTCAGAGATTTGCTCCCTCTTCAGGCCTCATCTGTAAAATGGGGCAGATTCCCTATTGGAAAAAAAATCCTCAGAATCCCTGGGAGGAACTGAGATGGGCCTCAGGGAGGTGCACTCCTCATGTGGGAGAGAGCAGCTCTGCTGGGCTCCGGGACTCTTCCTGCATCGCACGCCTGCAGGGCCTCTCACCTGTGTCAGCGTCTGCACGTGGATGATGTTGATGAGGCGGAAGAGGAAGGACATCTGCGTGGGCACCTGGGATATGTAGGCGAGCAGGCGGCACTCGGACAGGACCTCGGCAACTGGGGACGGAGAGGCAGAGGTGTGAGCAGCAGGCTTGGACGCTGGTCCGTGGCTCAGGCCGGGGCTGCCACCTAAGCCACTAGTCAAGCCCTATGGGACCTGACTCTGAAGCTGGGAGCCCCTACTGTCAAGACAACGAACGAAAAGGTTGACTGCAGCAGGAACAATCTCCAGTAAGCCTGTGGTCTCACTAGAGCCCCACATGGGAGCTCAGCCCCTCTCCCTTCAGTCGTGTTCAGGGACCACCTCCCCAGGCCTTCCCCCTGGTGTCACCACCTGGGTCCCCTCATCCCAGGCAGTCGCAGCCCAGGAGAGGAGGACTGTGTGTGCTGCTGGCGGCAACAATGTTTCTCCCCTTATTACAATGTTGTACGTGCTCAGGAAAGGAAGCATGGACCATAGAGGAGAGTAAAAGCAGCAAAGAAAACCGCCCGGAGAGCCACCACCGTGACCCCAGCCACGAGAATGTCTGGTGGGGCTTCTTCCAGCCTTCCTTGTCTCCTTGCTGACAGCTGGGTGTCTGACACCAGCGAGGCCACACTGGATGCATTCGCACTGGTGTTCTGGCCTCTTCTTACCTTTCATGTCCACCTGATTCTCAAATCGGTCCAGTGACAAAGTGACGCAGCGCACCAGCATGTTGGAGTCCACCAGCGAGCTGTTGATCTGCTTCAGGAACACCTGGAACTTGGTGGGGAGACACGGCTCAGACGGAGATGGCAGGCGCCTGCAGTGGTGGAGTCACTGCAAGGGCACTGACCTACCTCTGCCCAGTTGTCGCCAGTAAACAGAGGCGCAGACAAGCTGACTGACCTGCCCCAGCAGGGCTACCCCAGATCTTTTGACACCACATCCAGTGTTTTCTCCACTGAAGGAAGGATGCCAAACTCCTCATTTTTACTTCATTAGTCTGAACTGGGTTTCTGTCACACACACCCTCTGAGCCTCACACACCAGGCCCAGCCCATCTATCTGGAGCTCATCATGGCACCCACCACACTGAGCCGTTTTCACAGCCCACCTGCTCCCAACCATCACATCTGCTCACAAGCGGCTGACACTTTAATGCCCAGCACAAAGATGCTAATGACTGCCTGCTCAAGGCTGTCCACTGACTCCCTAATACTAGTAGTCTCCAATTTAAAACCAGTATCAGAGACTGGTGAGGACAAGGGCTCTAAGGTAACTTCTGAACAATAGAGCAAACCCCACAGCGCCCTGTTAGTCTTACCTTTGCATCAGTGTTGATGTACTTATTGAATCTCTTGAATGCATCAACATTGAACTTCATTAGCTCCCCCAGGAGGTCGAAGTAGCTCTGCAGCACATCCCTGGACTTGCACTCGCTGTCCACGATGCAGTACAAGATGTGCTGGGGGTGGGGAATGACAGATGAAGGCAGGAAGGCAGCTGAGCTCTGGGGCTCACAGGCAGGTGTGGCTGCCACCCTCAGGCCGCACTCTTCTAAGCTACCGGCTTCCCACCAGGGCCTGGCATGTAGCTCAGACCACACGACATCTGCTTTGAGAAAGCATCCAGGTCAATGAAACCTGCTTTCCCTATCTAGGTGCTTATCTGAGGATGCTGGTGGCTCCGAGGGCAGGACTAGGACCGACACCTCCCAGGAAGTGGGGGTGGGTTGGGGTATGTAGCCACGACCTCTCTGGCTTGCCCACGGCTCAGAACAAAAGCCTGTGACCTGCTCTGTGGGCACCAAGATGGCCAGGGCTTTCCAGCTTGCCAGCGAGGGGAGGTGTCTCCAGATGTAACATTGGCCACTGCCCGAGCACCTGAGGCCACTCAAATAAATGAAGCACAGGGTTTAAGCACAGGAGGCACATTTTGACCCCATGGTTAGTATTTATGTTTATGAATGAAAACATTTACACTAAAATAAATGAGTTTATCAAGAACAAAAAGCCAATTTATCTCTTTGATAAGGTTCTCTATGACAGTTAAATTGTTTCCATTTTTCATTTTCTTTTTCCTGAAGTTACACTGATTTGGATAAATTATTTTCCATATAGATTTTACAATAGTTGCTAGGTCAGTTTCTTGTTCATATATCTTTTTTAAATCAATTATAGTTTTGGCCATTTTGCTCCCCCTCTTTTGTAAGCTTTTTCTGCAGGCCATTTTTCAATAAAGGGAAATAAACTTTTAGTGAGCAGCAACATATCCTCAGGGTCAAAAGGCCTTGCTGGGTGACTCTACAGATACTATGCTCCTCCACAGCCACCCCTAGGTCCTTCAATCATCCGGGAAGCACCCATCGGGAACCCACGGTTGGAGACTCAGGTCACATACTAAGGCATCTGCACTGGCGTTTAAAATAGATCCAGTATCTCCTGCCCAGCGTTCTAGGTCTCAGGACAGGAAAGCAATGCATGGGGCTGGGGAAAGATTGGGACACCCAACACCCTGGCTCCTCCAGGCCATTACCTCCAGAAGGCCTCGCTTCAGCAGGAACATCTGGTCTGCATAGGAGGTGGTCCCTCGGAGGAAACTCTCCACAGCCCGGGCTTGCCAAAACCTGCGACCCAAATGTTGACCCCTGGCCCAGGTGGCTAAGGCTGCCCTCTTCTGGCCCATGTTCCATTCCCCACGGTACTGGGAGATGTTTGCTGACTTTTCATGTATTCAACATTTATAGACCATCTACCAGGCATCAGGCTTCTACTAGGCACTGGGGACACAGCAAGAGTCCCCAGCTTCATGGAGCTGACAGCATGGTGAGGAACAGTCTTCTATTTTGTTCTGTCTGGAAGGGGTTTGTGTCTCAGAGAAGGGCTAGCCCCAGTAACGTGAAAATGCCACTCTAGCCTTTGTCCGTTCAGAAGGACAGGAGGACATGGAAGAGAGGGGTGCCAGGGATGCGTGAGGGAACCTGATGGACATGTGTGGACATGTGTGAACGGGCCACTGAGTTTATGCCTGCTGGGCAGACAGAATAGACAGGGGCACATTTGGGCATGGAGCTTACTGACAGCTCACCCCCAGCCCTGATGGAAGGCCTCCCTCAACTCCTGTCCATAGCCTTCAGGACTCGGATGAGTCTAAGGAACGCTGAGAAGCCCTCCCTGTCCATGCCCACCTCCCTGTCCATGCCCACCCCACCAGCCCATTGGGAAAAAGGTTTTCCTTTGTCCCCACAGCTCCTGGGGCAGGTCCTGGCTTTGTGCTTTCCACACTGCATTGAAACAAGATTCTTTTCATGCTTGTTTCCCACATGCCAGGGAATCCATGTGGGCAGGGACTGTATCTGCTTTTCTCTTCCACCTTTCCAGCCCCAGCACAGAATAGGTACTTGGTGAATGCTTGGTCAATTCTTGAAATAAACTGCTGGCATGCAGCAAAAGTTAATACAAACCTGCTAAGCCACACAAGGAAAATGGCAATCAAACCCCTTTTCCCTCACAGTAACCAGATGTTGGAGTGGAAGCTGGTGCCTAAAGGAGGTATTTCTAACCACTTGAGAAACACATGGCTCCTGGGCCCCTCAAGAGTGACAGCTGCCTGTCCCCAGACCTACCTGAAAGATGACTCAGCTGGCTCCTTTTTCATGACCTGCAGCAGACGAGTTAATAAGCCCCTCTTCCCATCACACACCAAACTCCTGAAATAAAATAGACAAAGACACAAGTTTCCAGTCAAGATGGCAGCATAAGTAGACATAGTACTAGCATTCTCCCACAACTATATCAAAATTACAACTAAACTACAGAACAGCCATCATTCAGAACTGCCTAAAATCTGGCTGAATGGAAGTCCTACAACTAGGAATTTGAAGGTGCAGCCACACACAGACTGGAAGAAGGGGTGGAGACACCCACGTGGAGCAGATAAAAATCAGGAGGGATATCTCAGCTGCAGAGGTCCCTCGAGGAGTGAGGCCCTTCCAGCCCAGGGTTTCAGTACCAGGAAGAGAAGTCCCCACAACTTCCAGCTGTAAAAAATAGTCAGAATTGTGGCTGAGTGAGACAGAGGACTGCTGGAGTCCAAGGCAGTTCCTCTTAAAGGGCCCATGCATAGACTTACTCAGACTTCCTCTCAGCTCCAATGCTGGGGCAGCAGCTTGCAGGGCACCAGGGACATACGGGGAGGAATTGAATTGTCTGGTATCATGGTAAGGGCTGGAGGAATGGCTTTCTTCCAGACAGAAGTGCTGGCAGAAGCCATGGTTCTTTTTCTGAGCCCTTTCTCCACAGAGCCAGCAGGCAGGCACCATATTGGAGTCTCCATCAACCTGGCTAACACTGTTCATCCCACCCTGGTGATTCCCTGAGGCCACACCCAACTTTCAGGCCCACCCAAGCTCTTTCCAATGGCTTTTCTATTCGAATGGACTGTCTTGGATTATGTCTCAGACTTTCCTAAATCTCTCAAACAAGCAGCATCTGGCCTTGGTGTGCCCTGTACCTCTGGCTAAGTGACCCCAGGCCCAGCACTAGTTACAGTTGGCCTTGGTTCATAGCTTGGCCTTTCCTGGGCACTTCCAAGTCCAGTACAAGTAGCAGCCATCTGCACATCGCTTTGTAGCTCATGTCAGGAGGCCCCAGTCAGAACACAGGCGGCAGCTGACCTTGGCCTGCACCTTGGGGGAGGCCCCAGAGCTATCACACCCAGTAGACAGCTTCAGACCACATCAAAGCACCACCCAACCATCTCCACAAGCGACACACTCAAGGGGTGGACTCAGTAGGCACCACAGCCCTGCTAAAGTAAGTCCTGCTCCAAGGGGAGGGCCCCTGCACAGCTGATCCTCCATTCCTTGCAGCTGATTGGCCAGGGGCTAAATCTCTCCCTTTGGCATGCTAACAGCAAGCAAGGCTCAACTACAATGGAGGGGGTTCACAGCCCACACAGGGGTTGCACATAGAGTACCCAGCTCAGGTAAATAGGCAGGCTGTGCCACTACCAGGTGTACTGGTTAATAATGCGGATTTTGTAGTCAAAGAAAACACGATAATTTCAAGAGAAACATCAAAAGTGCTTTACTCAAAGTAATGTCCATCACTAGCTACACATTTCCCCCATCTTTCAGGTAATTTGTGGATACCGTCCCAATAGAACTTTTCTTGTTTTAAGGCAAACCATTCAGAGACCCAATTTTCCACTTCTTCACACGTTTTGAAGTGCTGCTCAGAAAGTGTGTGTGCCATAGATCGGAACAAGTGGCAATCTGAAGGAGCAAGGTCTGGTGAATACGGCGGGTGGGTTAATACTTCCCAGGCAAGATCTTTTAACGTGTCTTTAACTGGTTTTGAAGTGTGTGATGGTGTGTCATCATGAAGCAAAATTACTTTGCCATGTTTTCTGGCACATTCTGGTCGTTTCACGATTAAAGCGTGGTTCAAATTGATTTGTTGTCAGTAGCGATCAGTATTAACGGTTTTACCTGGTTTTAGAAGCTCCTAATACCACACCTTCCTAATCCCACCAAATGCAGAACACTGTCTTCTTTCCAAAAGCGATTTGGCCTTGCAGTCGATGTTGATGGTTAACCTGGACCAATCCATGATTTTGTGCGTTTGGGATTCTCAAAATAAATCCACTTTTCATCGCCAGTCACAATTCGATGCAAAAAAGACTTCCTTTCGTGCCGTTGAAGCAACATTTTACTGATGACTTTTCGGTTTTCCATTTCTTTCGTTCGGTTGATGTGGCACCCATTTTCCTTCCTTTAAAATCTTTCCCATTGCTTGTAAACGATCAGAAATTGTTTGCTGAGCAACGTTTAATCTTTCTGCAAGTTGTTTTTGAGTTTGACAAGCATCTTCATTCAATAATGCTTGTCATTGTTGGTCTTCAAACTTTTTCAGTTGACATGGGCGTTCTTTGTCTTTCACATCGCAATCATCACTTTTAAAGCATTTAAACCAGCATTCACAAGTATCTTGAGATGAAGCATGTTCACCATAAGCTTCCCGAAGTATATAACTTTCAGCAGCACTTTTTTTCAAAATAAAGTAATGAATTAAAACTTCCCAGAAATGCTCTCTTTTTTTGGCACAAAATTCTACATTTTTAAGCATCAAAATATCTATGATGTTAACACCTTCAGAAAATTTGACATATGAAGTTCTGAAGCTTGCTGTCAATACAACAAAATAGCATACCTATCAAATCGCATATATATAACATATGTGTAACTCCATCTATTGAAAAAAACCGCATTATTAACTGGTACACCTAGTACAGAACACTTACTACATTAGGCCACTCTACCAAGCTTGGGAGACGTAGCAACTCTAGGTAATATATAGAAACCAACACAGGGAGGTGCCAAAATGAGGAGACAAAGAAACATGTCCTAAATGAAAGAAAAGAACCAAACTCCAGAAAAAGAATTGAACAAAACAGAGACAAGCAATCATATTAGATGCAGAGTTCAAGAAACTGGTTATAAGGAGGCTCAATGAACTTAGTGAGAACTTCAACAGCATAAAAAAGGACATGGAAACCATAAAAAAGAACCAGTCAGAAATGAAGGATACACTAACTGAAATGAAATATTAATTTATAGGGAATCAACAATAGAGTTGATGAAGCCGAGAATCAAATCAGTGATTTGAAATATAATGAAGCAAAAAATATCCAATCAGCAAGAAGAAAAAAGAATCCAAAAAAATGAAGATAGTATAAGGAGCCTCTAGGACAACTTCAAGTGTACCAACATTTGCACCATGGGGGTACCAGACGGAGAAGAGAGAGAGCAAGAAATTGAACATCTATTTTAAAAGATAATGACAGAAAATGTCCCTAACTTGGTGAAGGAAATAAACATACAAGTCCAGGAAGTGCAGAAACTCAAACAAGATGAACCCAAAGAGGCCCACACCAAGACACATCATAATTAAAATGCAAAAGGTTAAGGACAAAGAGAGAAACTTAAAAGCAGCAAGAGAAAAGCACTTAGTTACTTACAAGGGAGCTCCCATAAGACTGTCAGCTGATTTCTCAACAGAAAATTTACAGGACAGAAGGAATGGCAAAAATATTCAAATTGATGAAAAGCAAGGACCTACAACCAAGATTATTCTACCCAGCAAAGTTACTATTTAGAGTCAAAGGACAAAGAGCTTCCCAGACAAGAAAAAGTTAAAGGAGTTCATCACCATCAAACCAGTATCAAATAAAATGTAAAAGGGTCTTCTTTAAGAAGAAGAAAAAAAAGATAAAAAATATGAATAAAACGGCAATAAATACATATCTATCAACAACTGAATCTAAAAAAAAAAATCTAAAAAACAAAATATACAAAGAAGCACAACAGAAACAGACTCATAGATACAGAGAATATTTTGATGGTTGCCAGATGGGGAAGGGTATAGGGAAATGGGTGAAAAGGTGAAGCAATTGATGTACAAATTGATAGTTACAGAATAGTTACAGGGATGTAAAGTACAGTATAAGAAATATAGTCAATAATATTCTAATAATTATGTATGGTGTCAAATGGGTACAAGATATATCAGGACGATCACTTAAGTTATATAAGGTCTAATCAATGGGATATACACTAATATATGTCAACTTTAATTACAAAATTAAAGAATGATTTCAAAAAATCTACACCCAATATATAACAGCTAAAACACTTAAATGCAAAATTAAATGCTGAAAATAACCATTTTATACTGAAAAAATCCTATATAATAAAAGCCTAATATGCCGTTCAACCAATCAAAGCATAATATGCTAATGATATGCTAAGGCTGCTCAACCGCTCGCTAGGACATGCACTGATCACCAGGGGCAGACAGTTGACTGGTCAACCAGTCGCTATGATGTGCACTGACCACCAGGGGGCAGACGCTCTGACCAGTAGGTTAGCTTGCTGCTGGGGTCCAGCCAATCGGGACTGAGGAAGATGGGCCGGACATGCCCTGGAGCCCTCCTGCGGTCCCACCCCAGCTGGCCAACCTCTTGTGTCCCTCCCCGGCCCCAATCGTGCACCAGTGCGGTCCCTCAGCCTGGCCTGCACCCTCTCGCAATCCAGGACCCCTTGGGGGGATGTTGGAGAGCCGGTTTCTGCCCAATCTCCCAGGCCAGGCTGAGGGACCCCACTGGTGCATGAATTCGTGCACCGAGCCTCTAGTTTAAAATAAAATAGAGAGAGACATTGGTGGCAGATCTGAGAAGCTAACAGGGGCACTGGGACTGGTCTTCCCACTGACTTAGGTGAGGAGAAACTTGGGGACATTTCCAGGCTGCCAGGTTGCCCTTTTGCTCTACCTGTGTCCAGAGCGTCCCATGGCCCCCTGCAGTCTTAGAACTGAATAGCCAAGTGCATTCACACCTTATCTCAGGCCAGCTTTCCATTCTCAGACCCACTGGCAAGTGATCAAAGGCCAGAAACACATTCAAGAATCAGACAGGGCTCAGACCTACTGGAAGAAGGGCTATTTACACCAAAAGTGGGTTGCGAACAGGCCATGACAGAATCTACCAGATGGGGCAAAGTCTGTGCCAATAGGGTAAGGCAGGGAGTACCCTGAGCCCCTGGTTCAGCTGCAGCCAGCCTTGAACAAGTACCCGTGCCTCTGGGCCTCAGCTTCCTGGTCTAGGAAACAAAGGCAGGAGATGAGAAAATGACTCAGGCCTCATCATGGGGAAAAAAGGAGAAGCAGGCAGGAGTTTTGGACTCTCAAATGTTCTCTTCAAATAAGGAAGCTCTACTTTATCCACTACAGACATTAGGGTGAGACTATGATTTCACTTGAACAAGAGTTCTGTTCCCTTAAACAACAACAACAACAACAAAAAACCTGAGGATTATGACTCGTGTTGCTGGATATAGTCCTCCTTTGCCCTGACCCTATGAGCCTGAGACTTCCTTGCCCAGATCCAGATGATGAGGCAAGCATAACCCAGCAAATGGGACTTTGCTGAGGGTGAGAGGGCTGCTTCTGTTTGTCTTGCTTGGCTCCAATTGCCCCCATCCAATCAAGGGGGATTTCAGCAAAGGTGAGACCAAGGGGGGGGGGGGGGGGGGCAGGGCATACATGACCTTTGTCAGGTGACCTCTCCAAGATCCTGCTCCCCCATCTGTAAAGTGGAGGTGATGATGACACTTTCTTCCTAGGGCTGCTGTGGGGCTCCACTGACATAATGCAGGTGACGTAAGAACAATGTCTTACACACAGGAGCCTTTAGGACACTGCAGCTACATGTAAGGACAAGTCTGCATACCTGCGTGAACCCATCTCTGTGCCCCAGGGCACACAGCAGCCAGGATGGGCTGTGGACTAAAGCCGTACCCCATCCACGCTCACCTGTCAGTGTTGAGGACGGCTTCCACCTCGGGGATGTTGGCCTTGAGAGAGATGGCACTGAGTTCATTCAGCTCCTGGTTGTTGAGCAGCAGGTACTTGTTCCTGAAACAAATGGGTTGCAGGGAGCTTCAGGACAGGACTGGGGCTGCCAGGTCAGCACTGAGTAGTCCCCTGTCCTTTTCTTGTAGAGAGGGAGGATCTAAGAATCCCCCAAGTACCCTTCCCCAACACCTTGTACCCCCTGAGCAGGCACAGAGGGAGGCATGGAGTCTCCCTGGCCCCAATCCCCACCCCTCTGCCTGCCACATTCACTAGCAAGGCCTCTTCCCTTAGCATCCCAGGCCTTTCTTTTGCCACTGAACGTTCTACTTGATTTCTTTTTTTTTAAATATATTTTATTGATTTTTTACAGAGAGGAAGGGAGAGGGATAGAGAGTTAGAAACATCGATGAGAGAGAAGCATTGATCAGCTGCCTCCTGCACACCCCCTATTGGGGATGTGCCCGCAACCAAGGTATATGCCCTTGACCGGAATCGAACCTGGGACCCTTCAGTCCCCAGGCCGACGCTCTATCCAGTGAGCCAAACCGGCCAGGGCTCTACTTGATTTCTTAAAGGCACTTCCACCCAACATGTCCAAACGAAACTCATCATTTTAAAGGCATACCTCGTTTTAGTGTGCTTCACAGAGGTTGCTTTTTTAAACAAATTGAAGTCAAGACCCTGTACCAGCAAAAACGGGTAATAAGAGGCTAACAACTCCTGCCTCACTTCCTAGGGTGGCTGTGAGGACTAAGGGAAAGCTCAGCGCAGTGCCTGGCATAAAGGACGGGCAGGACAATTGGCAGCTCTTATTACAGTATCATGACGTGCAGCCACTGTAGTGACAGCAGCTGTCCCGGCTCCCAGGTCCTCCTCCTGAGCCGGGGTCAGCGATGGGACAAAGAAAGGAGAGAAGACAGAGCAACAACTCTCCTCCCAGGGACAGCTCGTACTTACTCGTGGTGGTCGCTGAAACTCTGGAGAAGCCTCAGAAACTGTATCTTCAAGGTGATGTCCTAAAAGAGATGTGCACCTTGATGTTAAAACCATAGTCACAATGTTCCAAAGAAGCAAACACTCTGGTGAGAGCCTGGGCATAGGCTTTGCTTCTCTGAGCCTCTGTCCTCATGCACGATGAGGACTTTTCTTGAGTCAGAAAACCCTTTGTTGTCTTCCATGCCTGGACAATAGCAGATTAAGCTAATGTGGACTCTTCTTGCTAAAAACACCCCAACATACTGGATTAAAAAGTAACTGAAATTCTTTTAAATATGAGGCTAAGTTCAAAAGAAAGAAAGGAAAATCCATAGAACTCAGAAATGAAGGACTGAGTTCAGAGCTCTGAGCACAGCGCTGATGGTGGAGAAGTGAAAATGAGACTCATCGAGGCCAGAGCTTGGGTTTTAATGCCCTGCAGGGACCAGACAGAACTGTGGGCCCATATAAAGCCTGGGAAGTGTATACATTTGGCGAAAGAAGGGTTTCTCTGCCAGGCTGCTGCTGGTGAGAGAGAACCCCAGGAGAACAGCCTCTGAAGTACCTGGCAGACAAAGCAAAGTGCTTATTAATCACTCCCAGGGCCCAGGCTACGCAGGTACTCAGAGGGAAAACAACACGTTCCCCCCACCCCCACCCCCCAAAGGTGACCTCTCCATATATTACAGAGCCCGAGGCAAGACTCTACCCAAAGTTGAGTCTGAAGACTCAAACACAAGTATTAGTACCCCAAGAACAATCTGAAAGAGACCATAAACATGTATGTTACAAATAATTAAAAAGAGATAAAATGCAACAGAACAAAACATTAACATAATCTGAATAAAAATCAAGTAATTTTTGATAGAATGTCCAGAAATGCCGAATATATTCACTTGAAATTAAAACCTCAGATGGATGGGCTGAAAGGCAACTCCGACAAGACCAGAGAGAAATATGGTGAACAGGAAGGTAAGGCACGGAGGAAAACCCTCAGAACACAGTGCAGAGACCAAAGGGGAGCCATGGCACTAGACCCTGACAGTTTTGTGCACTTAAAGGTCCCAGAGCACTTTCCTCCTCCTGCTGGTGGTTGAGCCTCCATGTGGCCTGTGAGGCCAGCAGGCAAGGAAGGGTGATCTTCCTTTTGCAAGAAACAGAGGCTCAGAGATTCAGTGATTCGTTCAAGCTCTCCCAACAAGCTGTGTGGCACAACAGGCCCCCCAACTCCCAGTTCATTGCTCGCTCCAGGGTACTGTGACAGAGACAAGGTAGCAGAGAGCCCTTAGTCCCTTCAAAAAGGAAAGCATCCTAAATCCCTTTTTGGATGCAGAGCATAGGTGGTGTGTGGTTCTTGAAGGCAAAACTATCAGTGGATATAATTATAGTGCAGCAGAGCACAGAATGAGGACAATCTTGTTGTTAGATAATGTAGTGGGTGGCCCTGCCTCGAGGGAAGTGAGCCCCCCACCCCCAAGGCATATAAAGGGAAGCAAGAGGAGGCCTAGAGGGACTTCTGCATAGGTGGAGGGGTGGGGTCAGGTCCCTCCCCCAAGGTAGATTCCAGTTATGGGATTAATAGGTTATGACTGGAGGTTTCTGCTCTATTCTCAAAGACTGAGATTTCAAAGGGTCAAGAGCAGGTCTTGAACCAACTACTCCTGGCAAATAAAGCCTATCTGTCCCCAGGGTCCCTTGCTCACCGGGCTACAGTCGCAGTTCTGGTTGTGACCATGGAGGACAAGGGCAGATGCTGAATGCTTCCTCCAAATCAGCTTGTCAAACAAATTATTAAGCCCCGGGATCAGCTTGAACTCTGCGATCATCCTGTGAACCTGGATGGGGTTGGAAGGCAAAAGCATTTTAAAACTAATGTGAGGAAAAGATGTAGCAAAGCCTCGTGCTGGTATAATAACAACCTTCAGGACAAAGAAAGCAACAGTCAGTAGGGAGTGTTGTGGCTTACAGAAAACATCCACACATTCCCTACCCTGCTCATTAATTCTCACAATATCCTAGGAGTCACACTGTACAATAGGACCTCTTTTAAAACCATGCGTTCTGGACTTAAGATAGCCCTGGGTTTGTCTCTTAACTCCACCACATACAAACTGTGTAACTGTAAGCAAATTCCTTAACCTTTCTGATTTATTCCCTGCCTCTGCATATCTATATATATAAAAGCCTAAGCGACCATTAGGACCTAATGACTGGTCGCTATGATGCACACTGACCACCAGGGGGCAGATGTTTAACGCAGGGGCTGCACCCTGGTGGTCAGTGTGCTCCCACAGCCAACCTCCCCCTGGCCGGCCAGCACAGATTGCCTGATTGGGGCCTGCTGGCCAACCTCCCTCAATCCCTCCCCCACCCCAGCGCACAAATTCATGCCCCGAGACTCTAGTTATTAAAATAAAAATGCCCCTCATGCTTCATAGTAGGATAAATTTCAAGTGAAGGCAAGATAAAAATATAATAAAATGAAACTAAGAATCCTAGAAAAATCTATGCAAAAGCTTTGTTGTTGTTGTTAATCCTCACCTGAGGATATTTTTTCCATTCATTTTTTTAGAGAGAGTGGGAGGGGAGGGGGAGAGACAGAGAAACATCGATGTGTCATCGATTGGTTACCTCCTGCATGCACCCTGACTGGGGCTAGGGATCAAGCCTGCAACTGAGGTATGTGCCCTTGACCAACATCGAACCCGGGACCCTTCAGTCCATGTGCCCATGCTCTATCCACTAAGCCAAGCCAGGTAGGGCTGCAAAAGCTTTAAAAATGACACTGAGAAAGACTTCCTAAAGTAGTATTCCAAACCTAGAAGCCTAGAAGAGTGTTGAATTCAACCACACAAACCTTTTAAAATTCTGCGTGGCAAAACTCACAGTAAGGAAAGCCACAAGTTAAATATGACAGATGGGCCCTAACCGGTTTGGCTCAGTGGATAGAGCGTCGGCCTGGGGACTCAAGGGTCCCAGGTTCGATTCCGGTCAAGGGCATGTACCTGGGCTGCAGGCACATCCCCAGTAGGGGGCGTGCAGGAGGCAGCTGATCGATGTTTCTAACTCTCTATCCCTCTCCCTTCCTCACTGTAAAAAATCAATAAAATATATTAAAAAAAAATATGACAGATGGGACCATACTCAAAATCTTGTGTCACACTCAGGCAAAAAGCTAATTTCCTCTATAAGGAATCCTACAAATCTCTAAAACAAAAAGACCAACCCTACAGAAAAAATGGGCATAGGATACAGACAGGAAAACATAAAAGGTTCCTCAATATATGCAAAGTGCTCAGCCTCACTTAGAATATTAAGAGAAATTCAAACACCTAATTTTGTACTTTTTTAGATTGGCAAAGAATGAAAGTTTTATAATCCTGTGTTGGTGAGCTGGGCCTCAGGCATGCTCCCACCCTGCTGGTGGGAGGGCACTGGTACTACCTGGAGAGGAAGGACAGTTTGTAGTATCCCTAAAAATTACAAATGCATATTCCCTTTGACCAGCAATTCTTCTTTTAGGAATTTATACAAAGACAAGTACATATAAATACTAAATGGCACATGTACAAACTTACTCATGGCAACATTATCTGTAATACCAAAATAGACATAACCTATACATAATCAATGGGGAACAGTTACATAAATTATGGTACATTCACTTAATGGGATACTTGACACCAGTAAAATAGAATGAAGGTTTTTAACATGCAGTGAATTGCACATTCATCAAAACATAATATTAAAAAAGCAAGTGTGCACATGCTATATTATTATGTAAAAAATGAGAGGAATATATTGCTTTTATAAGCACAGAATCTAAAAGGATACAATAATAACTGGTAAAATTAGATGCTTACAGAAGAATCAGAATGTTTAGGATCAGAGGGGAGAACGCCTTCACTGATATTATTTATCCGTTTAATATAGAAGTACCTTTTTAAAAAACAACAACATATTTTTATTGCTATCAGAGAGGAAGGGGAGGGAGAGAGATAGAAATATCAACGATGAGGAAGAGAAAAAAATGGCGGAGGCTTAGACGGACGTGTTGGTGCTTTGTCCCGGAGCAGATAGGGGCGAGCAGCTGAAACGGGTAACAATCAGCCCGATCAAGCTGGGGAGGTTCAGCTGAGAGACAGTCTGCAGCCAGGAAAGACAGAGAACTCCTAAAAAATGCGGATGGTTAGAGATTGAGGCTGAAACCTCCCCCTGGGCGCCAGCGCAGCGGCGAGACCGCGCCATCTTGGGTAGCTGTTACCGGCATCCAGAGATCGGCTACTAACCCGGCGGCTACTAACCCGGAGGCAACGACTCGCAAGCAGCGCGACTCCAAGAGCCCAGAGGAGACCTGCACCCCTCCACGGAAAGCAGATTCAAGCAACAGCGGCCTCCTGATCACCACACGCTCTGCCTGGGGAACAGTTGCTGTGTGTGAAGCCTCCCTCCACCAGCCAGAAGAGCCACCACAGCTGTGAACAGCACCCACCAGAGGCTCTGCTATCAACAGAAGAGCTGCTGCTACCACAACCGCCCAAGGAGCAACCACAGCCCGAGGAGCCACTGCCACCCAGGGAGCAGCCACTGCCACCCAGGGTCCAGCCACTGAACGACTCAACAACTAGTCATGTCAGTGAGATCAAACATGGGTAGACAAAGAAACCCCCAAAGGAAAGAAAAGGAGGACTCGCCAGAAAAGCAGCTAAGTGAGACAGAGATATGCAACATGACGGAAAAAGAATTCAGAATAAGGTTCCTAGAGTACATGCACCGGATGTTCAAGAAGCAAGAAGATACAGATGAAAAAATCAACTACTTATGCAAGAAGCTAGAAGAAACAGATGAAAAAAATCAACAACTTAAGTAAGTCCCAAGAAGAAATGAAGAGCGACATAGCTGCAATAAAAAACACCATTGAAAGTATCAACAGTAGACTGGGAGAAGCGGAGGACCGAATTAGTGAATTAGAAGACAAGGAAGCAAAACACACTCAAACTGTACTGCAAATGGAGAAAAAAATTAAAAGACAGGAGGAGAGCCTAAGGGAGCTTTGGGACAACATGAAACGAAACAACATACGAATAATAGGGGTGCCAGAACAACAGAAAGATGAACATGGATTAGAAAACCTATTCGAAGAAATAATATCAGAAAACTTCCCTGAGGTGGGGAAGAAAAAAGTCACACAAGCCCAGAGAGTCCCAAACAAGGTGAACCCGAAAAGACCCACACCAAGACACATCATAATTACCATGGCAAATGTTCAGGATAAAGAGAGAATCTTACAGGCTGCAAGAGAGAGACGGAAAGTAACATACAAGGGATCTCCCATTAGATTATCAAATGATTTCTCAACAGAAACACATCAGGCCAGAAAAGAATGGACGGAAATCTACAAAGTGATGCAAAGCAAAGGACTGAATCCAAGAATACTCTATCCAGCAAGGCTATCATTCAAAATTGAAGGGGAAATAAGAAGCTTCACAGACAAAAAAAGGCTAAGGGAGTTTATCACCACCAAGCCAGCAATGCAAGAAATGCTAAAGGGACTGGTGTAAAAAGAAGAAATAAAAAGCTCAGAAAGAAAACAGCCACACAAAAAAAGAAATGGCTACAAACAAGTACCTTTCAATAATAACTTTAAATGTAAATGGACTAAATGCTCCAACCAAAAGACATCGAGTGGCTGAATGGATAAAAAAACATGACCCATACATCTGCTGTCTACAAGAGACCCACCTCATTAGAAGGGACTCACACAGACTGAAAGTGAAGGGATGGAAAAATATCTTTCACGCAAATGGAAAGGAAAAGAAAGCTGGGGTAGCAATACTTATATCTGACAAAATACATCTCAAAGTGAAGGCCATAACCAGAGATAAGGAAGGCCACTTCATAATACTAAAGGGATCAATACAGCAAGAAGATATAACCCTGGTAAACATATATGCACCCAATGCAGGAGCACCCACATACATAAGAAAACTTCTGGAAGATATCAGGGGAGAGATCGACAACAATACAATCATAGTAGGGGACTTTAATACACCACTGACATCACTGGATAAATCCGCTAGACAAATAATCAGCAAAGAAACAGCAATCCTAAATGACTCACTAGATCAGATGGACTTAATTGACATCTTCAGAACACTTCACCCCACAGCTGCGGAATATACATTCCTCTCAGGTGCTCATGGGACATATTCAAAAATAGACCACATATTGGGTCACAAGCAAAGTCTCCACAAATTCAAGAAGATTGAAATCATAAAAAGCTTCTTCTCAGACCACGATGGCATAATGTTAGAAATAAACTACAATAAAAACAACCCAAAATACTCAAACACTTGGAAGCTGAATAGCATGTTATTAAATATTGATTGGGTTACCGATGACATCAAAGAAGAAATTAAAAACATCCTGGACACTAATGACAATGAAAACACAACAATCCAAAACCTCTGGGACACAATGAAAGCAGTCCTGAGAGGGAAGTTTATAGCTCTACAGGCCTATCTCAAAAAACAAGAAAAAATGGTAGTTAATCATCTAACTCTACAACTCAAAGAATTAGAAAGAGAGCAACAAGAAAACCCCAGAGTGAGCAGAAGGAAGGAGATAATAAAGATTAGAGCAGAAATCAATGAAATAGAGACCAAAAAAACAATACAGAAAATCAATGAAACCAAAAGCTGGTTCTTTGAAAGGATAAACAAAATTGACAAACCCCTAGCCAGGCTCACCAAGAAGCAAAGAGAGAGGTCCCAAATAAACCAAATCAGAAATGATAGAGGTGAAATAACAACAGACCCCACAGAAATACAAATGATTGTTAAACAATACTACGGGCAACTCTACTCCAATAAACTAGACAACCTGGAGGAAATGGACAAATTCCTAGAAAAATACAACATTCCAAAACTCAATCAGGAAGAATCTAAAAACCTCAATAGGCCAATAACTATGGAAGAAATTGAAGCAGTCATCAGAAAGCTTCCAGCAAACAAAAGCCCAGGGCCAGACGGCTTCACAGGGGAGTTTTACCAAACATTCAAGGAAGAACTAAAACCTACCCTCCTCAGACTACTACAAAAAATTCAAGAGGAAGGAACACTTCCATGCTCATTCTATGAAGCCAGCATCACCCTAATACCAAAACCAGGTAAAGACATCACAATGAAAGAGAATTACAGGCCAATATCCCTCATGAACATAGATGCCAAAATCCTCAACAAAATCTTAGCAAATCGGATCCAGCAGTACATCAGAAGGATCATACACCATGACCAAGTAGGATTTATCCCAGAGATGCAAGGATGGTACAACATCCGTAAATCAATAAATGTGATACATCACATAAACAAATTGAAAGAAAAAAACCACATGGTCATATCAATTGACGCAGAAAAAGCATTCCACAAAATCCAACACCCATTTTTGATAAAAACTCTCAGAAAGGTGGGAATAGAAGGATCATACCTCAACATAATAAAAGCCATATATGACAGGCCCACAGCCAACATCATACTCAATGGACAAAAACTAACACCATTTCCCCTAAGAACAGGAACAAGACAGGGATGCCCACTCTCACCACTCCTGTTCAACATAGTACTGGAAGTATTAGCCATTGCAATTAGGCAAGAAGAAGAAATAAAAGGCATCCAAATTGGAAAAGAGGAAGTAAAACTGTCCTTATTTGCAGATGACATGATATTATACATACAAAACCCTAGAGACTCCATCAAAAAGCTACTAGACTTAATACATGAATTTGGCAATGTAGCAGGATACAAAATTAACCCCAAGAAATCTGAGGCATTTCTATACACCAATAGTGAACTTTCAGAAAGAGAGATTAGAAAAACAATCCCATTTACCATCACACCAAAAAAATTAAGATACCTAGGAATAAACTTAACTAAAGAGGTTAAAGACCTCTACTCAGAAAACTACAGAACGTTGAAAAAAGAGATAGAGGAAGACATAAACAGATGGAAGAACATACCATGTTCTTGGATTGGTAGAATCAACATCATTAAAATGTCCATACTACCCAAAGCAATCTATACATTCAACGCACTTCCCATTAAAATACCAATGGCCTTCTTCAAAGATCTAGAACGAACTCTCCAAAAATTCATCTGGAATAAAAAAAGACCCCGAATAGCTGCAACGATCCTGAGAAAGAACAAAGTAGGTGGGATCTCAATGCCAGATATCAAGCTGTATTACAAAGCCACTGTTCTCAAAACTGCCTGGTACTGGCACAAGAACAGACATATAGATCAGTGGAATAGAATAGAGAGTCCAGAAATTAGCCCGAACCAATATGCTCAATTAATTTTTGACAAAGGAGGCATGAACATACAATGGAGCCAAGATAGTCTCTTCAATAAATGGTGTTGGGAAAATTGGACAGATATATGCAAGAAAATGAAACTAGACCACCAACTTACACCATACACAAGAATAAACTCAAAATGGATAAAGGACTTAAATGTACGACAGGAAACCATAAAAATTCTAGAAGAACACA
>NW_005871108.1:4864109-4909109 GCF_000147115.1 Myotis lucifugus
GGTTGGGGACAGGAGGGAGGGGAGTAAGAGATCAACCGAAGGACTTGTATGCATCCATATAACCATAACTAATGGACATAAGACACTGGGGGGTAAGGGAGGGCAGGGGCTTGTCAAGGGTGGGGGGGGGGGGGAAAGGACACTTATGTAATACCCTTTGTAATACTTTTAGCGAAAAAAATAAAAATAAAAATAAAAATAAAAATTAAAAAATAAAAAAAAGAAAGAAATATCAACGATGGGAGAGAATTTTGATCAGCTGCTTCCTGCACGCCCCTTACTGGGGATTGAGCCTGTAACCAGGGCATGTGCCCTGACCAGAATCGAACTGGCGACCTCTTAGTTCATGGGTCGATGCTCAACCACTGAGCCACACCGGCTGGGCTAGAACTACTTTTCAACATTGAACTATATGAATTATTCACCTACTAAAAGTAATTTTTCACATAACACAAAATGAAGCTATTATTACCTCTTTTCAAGGCTGTCATATAAATAAAGTCAGAATAGATATGTAAATACTTGAGCACAGCAACAGTGCTCATTAATTCCCTCTTTACAAGGGGCAATGGGAGTTCAGCAGGGCTGCCTTGGGCAGGGCAGTGAAGATGCCGCCCTAACTCAGGTGTCCCGATCCTAAAGCCTGCCCCTTCCCAGCCCACACACGCACACATTTATCAGGGGACACCAGAATCTGACAAAGCTCTGTGACTCTGGGCAGTGTTCTTCTTTGAGCCGAGTCTCTTGATGGGAAATGAATTGTTGAAAGGACTCAATGAAGTAATATAGGGGAAGCTCAGGGCCTGACTTACAGGATGTGCTGAAAAAGAAGAAAAAAAAGACTGCTCTATTGATTACATTCATGATGATGAACGGGGGATGGAATTTATGGATGTGGAGAGCATTTCCTCCAGTCTAATGATTCAATTTACCCAAGACCAGTCACAGAACTTGGCCCAAAAGCACAATAATAAGGCCACTCTTGGGCCTTGCCAAGGAAGCCCTTCCCCTTGCTCCTGGTCTAGGCAGGGTCTGTGCGCCCATGTGCCCACAGGGCCTGGCACACAGCAGGCCCTCAGTAACTGCTGACTGTGCAAAGGACGAGCCAGAAGAGCACTGGCTCTCGGTTGGGCCGGATTCCAAGACCAGCCAATGGTCCCACCCAGGAAGCAGTGTAATCACAGTTTAACTAAAGACCACATGACTCACAGAAACTTGGTAACAGGAAGGCTCAGGAAGCAGGGAACTGCTATGTTTGGGACAGAAGAGTCAGGGCAGCAATTTAAATCCTGACTCTACCAATGCTTGGCACCTGAGAGCAGGGCCCTTTGTGCACCTTGGTTTTCTCGAGCATCAAGTGAGGGAGAAAAAGGGGTCACCACATGTTGTATAAGTTACCAAATACCTGAAAATTCAAACATAAATAACTGTGAAAGTACCTCAAAAAAGTAAAGCACTTAGTACATGTAAGACATTATGACTATTACTTTTTATAACAAATCTATCCCATACTGAAGGAAGGAGCCCCAGTGCTGTGGGTGCCAGGGTGGGATCTCACCCAGTGAGATCCTGGTTTTTAAATACCACCTATATGCTGATGACCCCCAAAGTGATACCTCTAGTGCTGGCCTCTCCCCTAACTCCAAGCGTGGATTCTAATAGACACCTCACACCTAACTTGTTCAAACTGTACTGCTCACCTTCTTCCCTATGCCTACCCTTCCACTCCTTACCACCTTAGCCATTTCAGTAAATGGCAAATCCATCCTCCCCCTTCTTAGGCCAAAAACTTCGGAAGGAATTAAGGAAGTCATACTCAACTCTTCTCTCTTATGCCTACATCCAAACTATCAGCAAATCCTACCTGTTCTACCTTCAAAACAGATCCAGAATGCAAGTATTCCTCACGACACCCACCACCTTATGCAGGTCCTAGCTGTCATCTTTCACACAGTAGCCACAGGGTCAGCTTCCCATTTCACTCAGAGCAAAACACCAAAGTCCTTAACGTGGTCTATGAAAGCTGATGCAATCTGGCTCCGTGCAACCCCTCAGCCCACCTCTCCTCATTGCTTTTCTAGTCCACCCCCATGCCCCTAGCCTCCCGTTTCCTTATTGGTCTCCCAACCCACCAGGCATGCTCCCACCTCAAGGGCTTGCTCCCTCTACCAGGCAGGCTGCCTTGGGGGTCCGCATGCTTGGCTCCCCTCTTTCTTCAGGACACTGCCATGCCAGATGTCCCCCTTCAGTGAGTTTCCCCGTCTACACCATCTAGAATTGTTCCTCACATGTACAATGGGGAAACTGCACCTGTCTCACACAGAGGTGGGTGATGGTCCGCTGTCTGAATCAAAAGGTATGAAAGGACCACTGAGCACAGCCTCCACTCCCCTTTACTCCCTCTCCCCTATGCCTCGTTTCATCCCTAGAATAATGCAGCTAGCAGGAGAGGGCTCCTTCTCTACCTTAAAGAAGATGCTGCATACTTCCAAGGCCCTCTGTCTCCCTTTGTAGGTTACGGGCCCTTGCTCCTCCCTCCTGGAACTACTTGAAGGCTTAGGGAACCCCAGCACACCTGGAGTCCCCTGGTAGCTGCCTAGTTTTCATAATGTGACAGTGCTGGGCTCTGGCCCACCACCGCTAGCCCCCATCAGACTGGCAAGTCCACCAGTGCATCGACAGAGCAGTCATCTTGCCAGTCACTGACCATTTATTCTTCATGTTAAGGTCAGGTAACATAGCTAAACTGTCCGTTCTGCAGGGCACCAATGCTTTGCCTAGAAATGCTGCCCACAGCAAAGTACAGAGGAAAGACTGTGAGCTCTGGAATCAGACTGGTTTCCTCAGAGAAAAGGAAATCAACCCTAATGCTTGCTGGGCTAGAGAGCCACTCTGAGAGGCAGCCTCGTGGAGTACGTGGCGTACCACAACGCCCAGGAAGCACTGGCGTCCGACTCCCTGCCTGAGATGTGGGGGAGAGGCTCACCTGGTTTCGCTGACGCCCCATCAGCAGCACGCAGAGGACATAGAGCACTTCCAGTTTGTACATGATCTCGTGCATAATCTTCATGGACTGGGGCAGCTGGGTCCGAGCTGAAGTGTGAGGCAGGCCATTCTCCTCAGAAGCCCCTGGAGGAGAGAACACAATGGAGGCTGAAACAGCCACCAGGAGAGAGGGTTGAGTCACTGCCTGTGAGGAAACATGTCTCTGTCCCTCAAACCTGTAGCCATTACACTGGGCCCTGAGACCCTGACAGAGAATTTGAAAGCCACAAAACCCCTCCAGGCCCCCAGAGGCCAGGCAAGCTTAGGAACTTAGGAAAATAGACTCTGCAGTTCCAGCTCATCAACTTTAACATACACTAAAAATGTTCTGACACAGCCAATGCAGTAACATGACCCCACACATTCCTTTCTCCTGTCACCATCAAATGCCCCCCAACTTCCCCACCGCCCCAAAAAGTACCCTGTCAGATGTTTAGCAGCAAATTGGGTCACACCGTCCTCAGGTCAAAAATGACTCCGAGTAGTTGGTCCCTCTCTACCTAGATTCCACAAAGGGGCACTGCCAAAAACTGGGAGGAATTCTTTTTGAAGATTTTTCCACCCCATTTTTCAAAGAACCTTCTAAACTTTTCTAAGGTTCATCTTTCTAAGGCAGCCTGGGCATCACAATTGCTGCTAGTGATACAGATAAACACATTCTCTACTAGCAGATTATCATTTCACCCAATTTCATTGTTAGTAACAATAGCAGCAACTACGTAGTATTTATCATTTGGTAGGTTCCAGGTACTGTGTTTTGGGCTTCAAGTAAACCACCTAATTTTTCCTATGACCCAATTAATGAAAAGTCTCCATGGGTCACGCAGGTCACAGAGGAGTGTAGTGTTGGGAAGGCGGTAGAGCAAAGTGATAAAGACTGATGGCTCTGGGATTACAACCTGCTGGCTGGGCAGTCACCTCCTCACTAGGCCTTAGACAGCTCTGTAAACTGGGAATAACTGTAGTGCCACAGTGGATGGCCAGGGTGACTGAGGATTGAATAAGAACACACGAACACCCCACCACCTGATTCTTGGGAAGCCCCACTCTTAGGTCCCTGTTATTTTAAAAGGTCACTGGTCAGAGTCAGACCTTAGGAGTTACTTCCCATCAGTTGTCCTCATTTTAAATGTGAAAAGGTGAGTCAGTAACTACTTACTAAGGTCCTTTCAAGCTCCTATTGGACTGAAAAACGCATGGTACAGAGCAGTGGTTGGACATCAGATATATTCAGGCAAGATGCATGCAGAAGTCACGGTGATTTCTGCATGTTGATATCATGATATAAAAACCTAACCTACTCTACCCTATAGACTGAAACTATTTTTTCCAGCCATATTATGTCAATAATATAAAATTATAATTCTGAAGAAGACCAGTTGCTGAATGAAGGATGATTGTTAACAGAAGACTCTGGGGCCAGACTGCTGAGTCTGGACCTGAGCTCTACCATTCACTAGCTGGGTGGCTGGCCTTGGATAAATTTATTGATGTCGCTATGCTCCCCTATCCATCCTCATCTGTAAAACAGAGATAATGGCAATAGTACCTATCTCTTACCAATGTGGCAACGATTAAAGGATTTAATATATTGGAAGTGCTTAAAACAATGCCCAGCACACATACGTTAAATAGAAATAAAAACAAACTCTGATGCTGGCTCGCTACTTTTTTTTTCTTTTTAATCTGCAAGCTCTTCTTTTTTAAATCCTCATCCAAAGACATACTT
Organism: Myotis lucifugus; assembly: GCF_000147115.1. Taxonomy (NCBI): domain Eukaryota; kingdom Metazoa; phylum Chordata; class Mammalia; order Chiroptera; family Vespertilionidae; genus Myotis; species Myotis lucifugus. The sequence continues at coordinate 4,868,884 of NW_005871108.1, forward strand.
AGAGAGAAGAAGGGAGGGGGAGGGGGGGAGAGAAAGAGAGAGAGAGGAACATCAATCCTTTGCCTTCCATACGTGCCCCAACCGGGGATTTAAGCTGCAACCCAGGAATCGAACCGGCAACCTTTTGGTAAAGAGGACGATGCTCAACCAACTGAGCCATTCCAGCTGGGCAATCTGCAAGCTTTTAATGACAACTAAAGTTACAGTGGGCAAAGACTTAAGAAAAATTTACCGGAGAAAATCTAATTGAGAAAATTCTATTTTATTCTCATATATTTTTCTGCAGATTGGAAGAAAAACCATAATTACAGACAGTCCTCGGGTTATGTCGAACTCAACGTATGTTGTTTCGTGGTACGTTGTTTCGTGGTTACGTCGCCATCTCCCATTTATTTATAAAAAAAAAAGAAGTTCCATTATTTTGACATATGTATATATGTGCTTTATGTTTTTTATTATTTATTTACCACAAGTAAAGGTCAGGAATTATCTTTAATTGTTTTTTACTGTTTCACTTCATTACTGCTGTGTATGTGCTCCATGTGAGTGACATAGGTGCTTATGTAGATGGGTTCCGACTTATGGCGAAATCGCGTGACATCGCATCGTAGGAACAAATCTCCGACATAACCCGAGGACCTCCTGTACTCAATTTCTATGTTGGGATACCTTGGCCCATTTCCCGGAACAATTTAAGAGTCAACTAATCTGTGAAAAGAATCTAAAGAGCTATCATGTAGATTCCTGCCTCTGCTGTACACTTGTGTGGCCTTGAAAGCCTCGGCATCCTCATCACCTAGCTCAGGGAGTCCTGGGGGTGACTGAGGAGAGGATGTCTCTGGAAGGAGCAGGTGTAGCATATGGCATACAAGTCCTTCTCAGTAATAAACGTCCGTGGAAAAAGAGACACAGGCAGCTCAGGTTCTTCCCCAAGTCACTGCCAACCTTTGGTGCCAGGTTTGTAAGAACCCCTAGGATAGGTATTTTCAAGAAACAGTCCCCAAAGTAATGGCCAGAGCTTAGTAATAAGGTAAGTCCCAATGACGAGGGTGGGAAAACTGGTTTAAGAGGCCTGCACTTCCCTCCAATCTCTTAAGCTCCACCAAACTGATTAAAGTGGCCAACACACCCCCTTTCCAGCCCCAGCACAGAATAGGTACTTGGGTTGATGAATAATTCATACTATACAATTCACCCATTTAAAATGTACAATTCAGTGGTTTTTAGTATATTCAGAGTTGTACAGCCATTAACACAATCAATTTTAGAGCATTTTCATTACCCCCAAAAGAAATCCTACACTCATTAGCAGCCACTCGCCATTTCCCAACTCCTCAGCCCTAGGCATCCATTAAATTACTTTGTTTCCATGGATTTGCTTATTCAGGACATTTTGTATAAATGGAATCATACAACATGTGCTCTTTTGTTGGCTTCTTTCCCTTAGCACAGCGTTTTCAAGGTTCATTCAGGTTGTACCATGTATCAGTATTTCATTTTTTAAACTGCTGAACAATATTCTATCATATATCATATTCTGTTATCTATTCAGCAGTTGATGGACAGTTGAATAGATTCATGTTTTGGCTATTATAAATCTGTTGCTATGAATATTCATGTATAAGTTCTTTTGTAAACATATGTTTTCATTTCTCTTGAGTATATACCTAGGAATGGACTTTCTGGTAACATGATAACTCTTATGTTTAACCTTTTGAGGAACTGCCAGACTGTTTCCAAAATGGCTGCAGTATTTTACATGGCCCCAACAGGGAATGAGAGTTCTGATTTCTCCAAATCCTTGCCAACACTTGTTTGTGTGTGTGTGTGTGTGTGTGTGTGTGTGTGTGTGTGTGTGTGTTTTAAATATATTTTTATTGATTTCAGAAAGGAAGAGGGAGAGAAACATCAATGATGAGAGAAAATCACTGATTGGCTGCCTCCTGCACACACCCTACTGGGGATCAAGCCTGCAACCTGGGCATATGCCCTTGACCGGAATCGAACCAGGGACCCTTCAGTCCGCAGGCCGACGCTCTTTCCACTGAGCCAAACTGGCTAGAGCTCCTTGTCAACACTTGTTATTATCTGTTGTTTTGATAAGCATCTTAATGGGTGTGAAGTGGTATCTTACTGCAGTTTAAATTTGCATTTCCCCACCGACTAATGATGCTAAAGTATCTTTTTATGTACTTATTGGCTATCTATATTATCTTCTCTAGAGAAATATCTATTCAGATCCTTTCCCCACATTGTGAAATGGGTTGCTTCTTTATTACTAAGCTGTAGGACAGTGATGGCGAACCTTTTGAGCTCGGCGTGTCAGCATTTTGAAAAACCCTAACTTAACTCTGGTGTCGTGTCACATATAGAAATTTTTTGATATTTGCAACCATAGTAAGACAAAGACTTATATATTTTTATTTATTTATATATTTATTTTTTAAATTGTTTTATTGCTTAAAGTATTACAAAGAGTATTACATATGTCTCCTTTTTTCCCCGCCCTTAACAATCCCCCGGCCTTCCCTACCCCCCAGTGTCTTATGTCCATTGGTTATGCTTATATAAAGACTTATATTTTTGATATTTATTTTATATATTTAAATGCCATTTAACAAAGAAAAATCAACCAAAAAAATGAGTTTGCGTGTCACCTCTGACACGCGTGTCATAGGTTTGCCATCACTGCTGTAGGAGCTCCTTACATATTCTAAATTCAAGTCCCTTATTAGCTATATGGTTTATAAAAATGTTCTCTACCCTCAAAAATATTTTTCCAGCCGTAGCCGGTTTGGCTCAATGGATAGAGCGTCGGCCTGTGGACTGAAGGGTCCCTGGTTCGATTCCGGTCAAGGGCATATGCCCGGGTTGCAGGCTCGATCCCCAGTGGGGGGCATGCAGGAGGCAGCCGACTGATGATTCTCTCTCATCATTGATGTTTCTGTCTCCCTCTCCCTCTCCCTTCCTCTCTGAAATCAATAAAAATATATTTAAAAAAAAAAGTTTTTCCATTCTGTGGGTTGTCTTTTCACTTTCCTGATAGTGTTTGTTTTTTAATCCTCACCAGAGAATATTTTTTACATTGATTTTTAGAGAGACTGGAATGGAGGAGAGGTGGAGGAGGGGGAAAAGGAGGAGAGCAGAGAGGTGAGAGAGAGAGAAAGAGAGAGGAAAAAACATCAATGTGAGAGACACACACTGATTGGTTGCCTCTGGCATACAATCAAACCTGCAACCCAGATACGTGCCCTTGACTGGGAATCGAACCTGCAACCCTTCAGTGCACAGGCCAGTGCTCTAACCACTGAGACACTGGTCAGGGCCTGATGGTGGGGTTTTTTTTGAAGTAAGAAAGGTTTTCATTTTAATGAAGTTCAATTTATTTATTTTTAATTTTGTTGCTTGTGCTTTAGGTGGCATCTAAGAAAACATTGCCAAATCCAAGGTCATGAAGATTTAATTCTATGTTTTCTTCTAAGGGTTTTATAAATTCAGCTCATATATTTAAGTCTTTGATGGCTTTGAGTTAATTTTTACATATGATGTGAAGTAGGAGTTTTCAACTTCATTCTTTTGCATGTGGATAACTAATGGCTCCAGCACCATTTGTGTAAAAGACTACCTACTGTTTCCCAAATTGAATGGTCTTAGAATTCTTGTTGAAAATCAATTAACCATATTAAATGAGGGTTTATTTCTGAACTCTCAATTCTATTTCATTATACTAGTATGTGTCTTTTTATGCTGGTAGCACACTGTTGATTCCTGATGCTCTGCAGTTAAGTTTTGAAATTATGAAGGGTGACTCTCCCAATTTTGTTTTTTTCCAAGATTGTTTTGGCGTTTCTGGAACCTTTGCTTTTCCATAGAATTTTAGGACCAGCTAGTCCACTTCTGCAAAGAAGCCAGCTGGGATTTTGACAGGAACTGGGTTGAATCTGCAGATGGATCTGTAGATCGAGATGGGGAGTACTGCTACCTTAAAAATACTGAGTCTTCTGATCCATAAACACAAGACATGAGATGTCTTTCCATTTATTTAGGTCTCTTTAATTTCTTTCAATAATGTTTTATAATTTTCAGAGTATAAGTTTTGCATTTATTAAATGTATCTCTAAGGACTTCATTCTTTTTGATATTCTTATAAATGAAATTGTTTTAACTTCATTTTAGTTTGTTAATTGCTACTGTAGAGAAATAGAATTTCTGTATATTGAGCTCATATCTTGAAATTAAGCTTATATCTTCGTTGAACTCATTTACTAGTTTAGTGGTTTTTTAGTGAATTCTTTAGGTCTTTCTATAGAAAAGATCATATCATCTATAAATATAGTTTTACTACTTCCTAATCTAGATGCCTTTTAAAAAAAAATAAGTTTTGTTTATAGTTTCACTGGGGAAGCAGGTCCATATAACGCCCCAGACTTTCCTCCCTTCAATTTTATCTGCATGTGATTACAGTGAGAATTACTAGGTTTGTACAATCTGACCCCATCCTGCTGGCCAGAGTCAAATGCTTCAGGGTTGGGCAAATGACCCAAGATGGGCCAGACTCCTTCACCATGTAGCTGGAGCCGAGACTAGAACCCTACACATTTACTAGGCAGCCTACTCATCAGAAAAGAAAAAAGAGAAGACTAAAGAAAAAGGAGACAGAGCAAGAACTCTTTGGGTTCCTAAGAATGCTCTGGTTATTGGCTCCAAACAGTCTCTCTGATTGTGCTACCAAGCCATAGTCCCTCCAATCAGACTGGAACCCTTAGAGCGGTGGTTCTCAATCTTCTGGCCCTTGAAATACAGTTCCTCATGTTGTGACCCAACCATAAATTTTCGTTGCTACTTCATAACTGTAATGTTGCTACTGTTATGAATCGTAATGTAAATATCTGATATGCAGGATGGTCTTAGGCGACCCCTGTGAAAGGGTCGTTCCACCAAAGGGGTCGCGACCCACAGCTTGAGAACCGCTGCCTTAGAGGGAGTTCAAAGAGATTTCTGTCGCTAGCTAGCAAAATAATCTTAATAATCATGCTCTAGGATTCCCTGAGGAAAAATTCTAGTTTGAGCAAATTTCAATTTATCCTCTTTGGAAAAGAGGTCAAGAATGGCTTCAGGAATCCACCTCTCAGGAGACCCACTACAAGTACCTTGACTGTGCTCTGATTCCTCATTAGCCACTCGCATCAGAGCATCTAGCACCAAGGCATTGTCGAGCCATGTGTACCACTCCTCCAACTCCTGAAGGAAGCTGGCTGTGCCCGTTGACTCTGATACCTTTCGAGTTGCCAGCTTGCAAAGCCGTTCAACAAAGCCAGGGATGCTGAGAAGGGCCGCTGCAGAAGAAAGAACAAAAGAAGAAATGTTCAAAACAGAGACCAGCTCTAAAGCCCTGAACAAACTACCAGCCCCTCACCTGCATGACAGGAATGATTTCTAACCTGACAGCAGCTATTCAGCCACAGTCTCCCTTTAAAATGAAAGGCCAAACAACGGTAAAATAGTAATAAAGTTATAGAAACACATAATTTTAGTAGATGCAAGGAAAAACACTCTCTTATATCTACTGATGGAAATATAAATTAGAATAACTTATGCCTTAAATCTGTGTGTCTTTGAGCCATGGGGTCTATTACCGGAAATTTACCATAAGGAAATAACCATAATTTATGTAATACAAAGACAGCTGTACATAGATGTTCAATGGCGTGGTTTCTATAATAACAAAAAGAAATAACTACATGTTCATTAACAGTATATTGATTAAATAGAATATATTCAAACAACAGAATACAACACAGACACTAAGAATGGTGACACATACCTCTCTATACAGTGACTCCAAAAGATGTTTAAATTTACTTACAAAAAGGTGCTTAAATGTTACTTAAACAGTATCGGCTTGGGTCTGTTTTCTTAAAAAATTTGAAACTTTACTTCTTTAAATATGTACATAAAGAAAAGATATGTTCTAAGGCATTTACTGTGGTTGTTTCTGAGAAGTGCATATAAATGCTTCTTTTAAAACTACTTATCTATAGTTTGATTTTCCTGTAATAAGCAAGTACAGGGAAGAAAAAAGGCAGGAAGAAAAAAAGGTAAGCCTTTTTAAAAAAAATTTGAATTCTTTATTGTTGAAAGTATTACATATGTCTTCTTTTTCCCCCATTGACCTCTCCCTAGCTGCTCCCACCCCCCAGGACGTGCCCTCACCCCCTACTGTCTGTATTCATTGATTATGCTTATATGCATGCATACAAGTCCTTTGGTTGAACTGTTACCCCCCTCCCCCACCCTCCCTTGCCTTTCCTCTGAGGTTTGCGGTCTGTTCGATGCTTCTACGTCTCTGGATCTATTTTTGATCATCAGTTAAGCCTTTTTTTTGTGTCTTAACCCAACTCCTCTAACTGGATAATTATTCAACTCCTATGAGTAAGATGGAAATCATGATCAGCATAAGAGAACATAATAAACTTAGAAAGCAGGGAAATCTGAGTTCAAATCTTGTCAATATCATTAACCTTCTTTAAAATAAGGCTAATATCTGTACATATTTGCTTGTATGTGCATTAAATCTTCCAGGAAGGATAGAAAATAGCAGCTGCTGAAGGCAATGAGAATTAGGCCAATGGGAATAGAGTGGGAGGGAAACTTTTCAATGAACACCATTTTGAATCTATAGATTTTTTTGAAACAGGCAAACGTGTCATCTAATTCAAACCTAATAAATATTTCATAATATCAATATATTACTATTAATTTGGTAGTGTATAATATGGTACTGGAGTTCTGTTTAAAAAGAGTCATTATCTTGTGGAAACACTAAAATATATACAGGTGAAATTTTTATGATGACTGGGATTTGCTTCAAAATAATCCAAAGTGAGGAAGGGAAGCCCAGCTGGTGTGGCTCAGTAGCTGACTATCTATCTATGAACCATGGTTCGATTCCCAGTCAGGGCATATGCCAGGTTGAGAGCTCAATCCCCAGTGGGGGGCAGGCAGAAGGTAGCCAATCAATGATTCTCCCTCATCACTGATATTTCTATCTCTTCTTCTCCTTTCCTCTCTGAAATAAATTTTTTTTAAATATATTTTTTAAAGTGAGTAAGGGAGAAGTGAATGGGGGTAGAGATAGAGACAGGCCATCAGTTGACAACGTCTAAGTTAAGTGATGGTTAAATGAAGATCAGTATACAGTCATGTGTGTCATATATGTCTCTACTTTTATATGTGGGATGTTCCCCATAATGAAAAATTTTAAAGTAAAATTCAAAAAAATATTAAAGAAAATTCTTTAAAAATTTTAAAACAAAGTAATTAGTTAGGACGATTATATAAAGTCATATAAATTTAGTCCCAGCACAGAGCTAAACAAATAATCTTAGCCCTCTTTCCATCCTTTATACATCAGTGACTAGAAAATAATGTTTGACCTCATTTTAAAAAAGTGAATTAAAACTACAAATTAACTTTTCCTTGAAAAGTTAAACACAGAATTATCATATGATCCAGCAATTACACTCCTAAATATATACCTCAAAGAAATGAAAACAGGTGTTCAAAAAATACATGTACACACATGTTCACAATAACCAAAAGATAAAAACCCAAATGTCTATCCAACAAAAGGACAAACTGTACTATATACATACAATGAATATTATTCAACCATAAAAAGGAATGGAATAGTGACATGCTACAGTGATTGACATCATGCTAAGTGAAAGAAGCATGATACACGGTACAAAAGGCCACATATGTATGATTCCAGAATAGACAAATATACACACAGAAAGCAGGTGATTGCCAGGAGTTGAGGATAATGGGAAATAACTGCTTAATGTGTATGGTTTCTTTTTGGAGCGATGAATGGTTTTGGAACTAGATGGATAAACATAAATGCACAGTTATAAATATACTAAATGCCACCGCATTGTTAACTTTAAATGGTTACTTTATGTTACTTTCACCTCAATTTAAAAAAATACACTGAGATAGCTCTTTTGGTTTTTGTTTTTCTTTGAGATAACAATGTTTACTTATCAGTTTGACAAATACCAGGAAGTTTAAAAAGGCCCTGTTCTGGGAAGGGTATACAGAGTGGGAAGATGAACCAGTTCCTTGGAAGTGTAATTTGTCAACATCTATCAAAGTTTAAAAGGCAAATATCCAGCACATCATAAACTATGCGCAAGGTTGTTATTTGTAGGAACAAAGACTTGAAACACACCAAATTCCCATCAATAGGGGACTAAATAAATCTATCTATATAAAAGCCTAAGCGACTGTTATGACTGGTCAATGGGTCGCTATGATCCGCACTGACCACCAGGGGGCAGACGCTCAATGCAGGAGCTGCCCCCTGGTGGTCAGTGTGCTCCCACAGTGGGAGAGCTGCTCAGCTGACCGACCTGTGCTGGTGGCCCACCAGCTGGGTGGCAGCCAGGTCCAATCTCCAGAGAATGGGCCAGGCACCAACAGACTGGTGCCGCCAGCACCAATGGACCGGTGCTGCCAGCACCGACAGACCGGTGCCACCGGCAAAATCCCCACAGCGCCGCCGGTCTCCTGGAAGTCAGCCTCAGGCACTGTGGCCACTTCCCCTCCCTAGACACTCCACAAGAAATGATATAAAAGCGGCCACCAGGTGGCTCCTGATAACTGGTGCGAACGTCAGCAGGATGGATCCGGATCCTAGGCCGGCAAGGGCGTCCCACCGCCCAGCCTGGAGGGCCGATTGCGTCCCCCACCCCCCGTGGCCTTTGGGACGGGTGCCAGATGCAGGGCTCACGGCTGGCGAGCACCACTGCGGCGGTGCGAGCCTCTCCAGATCAGGACTGACTGGGCGAAGCAGGGCCGGGATGAGCGGGAGCAGCAGGCAGGAGCGGCAAGTGGCATTGGATTGCTGGTTTTGACCAAATCCCCGCAGGCCATGCCGAGGGACTCCACCGTGCATGAATTTGTGTACCGGGCCTCTAGTTACAGTATAAAAGAATACTATGTAGCTGTAAAAAGGAATAAGATAATTCCAAATGCACTGGAATGGAATACTTTGCAAAATAAAGTTAAAAGCCAGAGGTGGAATGATGCTTATTTTACCATCTGTACACACAGGGAGTCAATCTCTCGCTTCACTCCTCCACCCCCATGACTGGGCAATATCTCTGAAGGGATACATGAAAAAATGGTACTCGGTTACCATGGCGAGGGGAACAAACTTTCTACTGTAATCTGTTGTTCTTTTTGTACCTTACACATTTTTTAAACCTTAGATATAAATTACTTTTTCCCAAAAATGAATAAATGAGATTGGATTCTACATGAAAATCTTCACAAAGCTGAATTCTTACTCTCACACCTCTTTTTTCCAGCTTCTTTTTTTTAAAAAGAAAAGGTATTTATTATTTACACCACTGAAATAGTCCCGTAAGAACAATACACACCATGTTAATTTAAAAGGATCAGATTCCTTTCAAATACAAGAATTGTATAAACCAATACTGTCAACACAAAAGAGTGGTCACATTAGGTATCTGCAGGCTTAAGCATTTCAAACAATTTTTTTTTAAGCTTATGGCTAGGTATTTTCACTGAAACAGTGTTGCACTTAGGCAAGATATAGTTAGAACACACACTTTTGTTCATGCATTTTAGGGCTGAATCAGTGATATGTCTCATTTTGAAATGTATTGCCTCTGCTTTTATGACAATACTTTTAGGCATAAATGTTTCTACTTAGCCACCAAAAAGAAACATTCTTGTTCCTTATTTTTATTCTTCAATCTTATGTTTTCTATTTTTCATACTATGATATATCAGTATTACAGCTGACATTTTCCAGTTTTACTCAAACACTGACACACATACAACCAAACAGAAAGCTCACAATTTAGAGATGTCAATAGTGGATGAGAAGAGAAATTGTGTCTATAACAAAAGAATTTTTTTAAAAAATGGTGATTTTAAGCATACCAAACTAGGTTCCTTACGGGGGGGGGGGGGGGGATAGATATATATATATATATTTTGTTGTTGTTGTTTGTTTTAAAAGGAAAAGCAATAGTTTCAAGACGGAATTGGTCTTAGATTTAGTCCAACAACAACACAAATAAGGCAGGAACATAACACATAACTTGTTTCCAAAATCTCAAAATGATATTGTTGAGTATACTACATTTCTGTCCACTTTTTTTGTGTGAGTGGGAGGAGGGGGGCACCTCAGTACTCAATCCTGGAGAAAATATTTTTCAAGAGTAACAATATATTCACACAGGGGAAAAAGAATATTTTTAGCATATTGCTGTGATATTAAAAAAATATAAAATTAAATTTATAAAACACTGGAAGACCAAGTATAAGCAGTATGGTATTTGCTTCAGTGTCCAGCACTATTATAAAGATTTCTAGCATAAAAGCAAGAGTTCGTGGATCTCAAGTATCTTCAATAACTGCCAGCGTAACTTGGAACTACTGTCCTTGCTTCTTTGAGAGATATCTTTCCCAATATTTGTAATTTAGGTCCAAAAAGTCATCTAATTTTGCTATTTCCTTGAGGTACTGAGTTAATTTGAAAAGTTCTTTGTCTTTATCTCGATTTAGGTGGGCTTTTATAAAAGGCCTTATCTTTAGTCCATTCTGTGGGTTCATTAGAAAATTTCTTCCTATGTCATCAAGCATAATGGTGTTCTTTTTGCTGTAAAACTCTGAAAACTTCCCCCATAAAACACCAAGAGGCTTTACATCTATTAATCCTCTCCTTGGCGTATGCACTGTCATCATAGCAGCACTGTCCAAAACAAAGGTGATCTTATAATTTGCATTTGTGCTCACTCCCAGCTCTTTCATTTTAGCTTCAATCCACTTCATATTTGTTGCAGACCAAATAACGTCATAATCCTCATATGCAGATGTTAGGAATTCACGAAGATATGGCCGCATTAATTCGACCACAGTCTCTGCACAAGACCTATGGTCAAATAACGTATAATCAACGTCTAGTACCAAAAGCTTTTTCCCTTCCCTGGGTGGATTCAAAATTTCCACTTTGTATTCTTTTCCTCTGCGAGAAATTTTCAGGTTTTCTTCCCTATTTTCTACTTCAACTACTTCATTTTCAATATCAAAGTCATTGACAACATCACCGTTGTCAGGAGGCGGACCTAAGACATCTCCCAAGCTCTCCTCACGAGTTCCCATCATCATGATTTTAGTATTTGGTCTCAGTTTGAGAGCTCCAAGTTTAACGTCATTCTCTGCAGGTTTGCGCCTTTAACTTTAAGTCCAAGTAATTTCCGTCGTTCTGGTAGCACTCCTGTAAGGGTCTTGAGAAACTGTTTGAGATCCAGCACAGTATCATCTTCTGAAAGTGTGGTCACTGAATATTCCTGTCCACCCCATTTTATGATGATAGGGAGAGTCATCCTTAAAACATATGTTGAGGCAACTTTTGTTCAGAAAAATACAGCTGGAGCGCAGTGGGACCGTCGGCAGCGGACGCAGGAACCTTTCTCCAGTTTCTTTAGCTGTTCCTCACAAGACAGTTCCTAAGACCTGCACACTGAATACAGTCTTTCAGATGTGACCTGCCCAGGATGCAGGGTTCTGACATTCTGACTCCCACCACTGATTCCTGTGCTTTTATGAAATCACTCATTTCTTGAAAAGCTGATGAAAGCAATGGACTCCCCCTTGCTCCCACAAGGCAGTCCCAATTAAACTCACCAACTTATATACAGTCTCAGGGGACTGGCACCCCTGCACTCTACAGTCTTTGTATTCTCACAGTCTTATCAGTAGCTCTAACACACTGTTAATGTTAAACTGGCTGACGACCAAAACACCCACTACTTCCGAGAACTTCTGCAAAAGCAGACCTCTTCTCTCTTCTTGTTAAAACACCAGTATGTCCAGAACACTCCTGAAAATTTTCCTCTCATAGGTTCGGCCAGGGGTGGGCAAACTTTTTGACTCGAGGGCCACAATGGGTTCTTAAACTGGACCGGAGGGCCGGAACAAAAGCATGGATGGAGTGTTTGTGTGAACTAATATAAATTCAAAGTAAACATCATTACATAAAAGGGTACGGTCTTTTTTTTTTTTTAGTTTTATTCATTTCAAACGGGTTGGATCCGGCCCGCGGGCCGTAGTGTGCCCACGGCTGGGTTAGGCCCTGCTTTTCAGCTCAGAGATGATTCTGAATTCCATCCTAACTCATGTATTGCATAAATCAGCTCCTTTCAGCTCAGTGTCACCTATAAACTGATAACTATCTGGTCCTGTAGCTTCATCTGTATCTCTAAAATCTTGAATGATCCCCCTTCCCAACCCGATGGAGCCATCTGTTCCATCTGAATTGATAAAAGGGACAACTAGTAGTTCTGAGAATCCCCAAAAGGGCTCTAACATTTAAATTATCGGAGTTCCAGGAAGATAAGATGAAGCATTACTTTGCTGGGCAAGAAAACTAGTTCAGAGTTACAGTATATTGAAAAACAAAACCAAGTTTTTGGCAGCATCCTACATGCTTCAGTTGTCTAAACCATCATGAACCAAATTGTGTATCTCCCCCTGTCCCCTTCCCAAATTCATACACTGAAAACCCTGATCTACATACAATACAACTGTATTTGGAGGCAGGGCCTTTGGGGAGGTAATTAAGTGAGGTCATAAGATAGGGCCCTAATCCACAGGACCAGTGTCCTTATATAAGAAGAGACACCAAACATCTCTCTCTTTGTGCACACACAGAGGAGAAGCCACATAAGGACACAGTGAAAAGGTGGCTGGCTATAAGCCAGGAAGAGAGGCCTCAGCAAAAACCAACATTGATGGCATCTTGATCTTGGATCTCTAGCCTCCAGAACTGTGAGAAAATTAATTTCTGTTATTTAAGCCACCCAATCTATGGTACCTTGTTATGGCAGCCAGAGCTGACTGCTACACATACCTCTATTTAAAAGTACTCACATTATTGGAATTCAATTAAAGAATGATAACACTGAGGACTAAGATTTTTCTCATCTACTGTATGTGATTTACTTACGTTCACCTTGGCCGCCTCAGTGCATTTGACTGGGAAGAATGTGTGTGGAATGTGGGAGTAGAAATAGAATTATGGTCGGAGAGCTGGGAAGACCTAGACCCTGTACATCATGTGCTAAAATACATTTAATAAAGCTTTATTCCAAAAGATATAAGCAGACATCACACGGAGATTATATCATACTAGAGGCCTGGTGCACGAAATTCGTGCACTGGGGGGGGGGGGGGGTCCCTCAGCCCAGCCTGCACCCTCTCCAATTTGGAACCCCTTGGGGGATGTCCGACTGCCGGTTTAGGCATGATTTCGGGCCTAAACCGGCAGTGGGACATCCCTCTCACAATCCAGGACTGCTGGCTCCTAACAACTCGCCTGCCTGCCTACCTGATTGCTCCTAACCGCTTCTACCTGCCAGCCTGATCGCCCCCTAACTGCTCCCCTGCTGGCCTGATCACCGCCTAACTGCTCCCTTGCCGGCCTGGTTGACACCTAACTGCTCCCCTGCCAGCCTGATCGCCCCCTAACTGCTCCCCTGCCGGCCTGGTTGACACCTAACTGCTCCCCTGCTGGCCTGATTGCCCACAACTGCCCTCCCCTGCCGGCCATCTTGTGACAATGTGGGGGCAGCCATCTTGTGACATGAGGGTGTGAGGGTCAATTTGCATATTACCTCTTTATTATACAGGATGTTAGCCACACAGGTATGAAAGTGAACCTAGTATTTCATAAAGACTTCTTTTTTAATGTTTTTATTTTTGTTAGAGAGATGAAAGAAGAGAGAGAAAAAGCCCACAACAATGTGCCCTGGTGGGAATTGATCCTGCGAACTTTCAGTGCACAGGATGACTCTTAACCATACTGGCTAGGGCAAAACTTTCTTTTTTTAATCTCCCAAATCAAAGAAAACTACCTTGGGGTTAAAACTCAGTTAATTAAAAAACCGAGTGACAAGAAAACCTCATTCCCCAAGGATGATGGGTAGTACTGGTTTTACTTAAGTCAGCTTACAAGCAGGTACATGAAGGTAATCAATACTAACAGAATAAAACAGATTACTTAAATGGAAAATTAAAAGTTGAAAGTTACTTTGTGCCTCAGCACACACAGGTATCCAATACTGAACTTTTATGACCCTCAGTTTCCTAATCTGTGCAATGGAGATACTAATCTCTACTTCACAGAGATGCTTGAAGGATTACATAAAATCAGTTCTGGGTAAATGTTCTTCTGGCTCAATATCAGCAATATAGCAGGAGATTAGCTATGTGAGCTTTGTCAGTGTATATGTATGTGTATGTTTAAATTAGCTTTGAGGTAACATGATTCTAAGAATGTATATTTTATGATTTACTAACCGAGTACTCCTCCAGTCATAAGAAAAGCCTACACAGACCAAGGAAGGCTAAGGACTCAGAGAGAAAAACAAGCTGAAGGGAGAACCAATAACCTGGGGTCCACAGAGTTCACACACTTGTTTTCACATGACTAAAAAGTGTAAAATTACATTCCTTAATAACCTACAAGTATAGTTATGACCATCTATAGCAGCGGTTCTCAACCTGTGGGTCGTGACCCCTTTGGGGTCGAACGACCCTTTCACAGGGGTCGCCTAAGACCATCGGAAAACACATATATAATTACATATTGTTTTTGTGATTAATCACTATGCTTTAATTATGTTCAATTTGTAACAATGAAAATACATCCTGCATATCAGATATTTACATTAGGATTCATAACAGTAGCAAAATTACAGTTACGAAGTAGCAACGAAAATAATTTTATGGTTGGGGGTCACCACAACATGAGGAACTGTATTAAAGGGTCGCGGCATTAGGAAGGTTGAGAACCACTGATCTATAGTCATATGTTCATAACTAAAACCAGAACATTAATGGAGTTAGTAGAAGACTCAGACACAGTATTTAGAAGGAAGGCTGCTGGGTAGCATGTAGCAATTCTGCAGAGATAGGCCTGGGAATGCACTCATCCAGTCAACTGGACTTTAGAAACAGAGTATTGTTTTCAAAGCATCATTAGGGCTGCTGTAAAATGGTTGTAGTTTCCTACTGCTGTTTTTTAATGTTAAATTTTTATTATTCTACCTTGGTTATTTGGTTAACCCTATGGTAAACATGAGATTTTTTTAAATCAACTGTATTTCTAGAACTAGCTTTTTTGTTGTTGTTGTTAATCTCACCCGAAGATATTTTTTCCATTGATTTTTAGAGAGAGTGGAAGGGAGGGGGAAAGAAAGAGAGAGAGAAACATTGATGTGAGAGAAACACATCGACTGGTTGCCTCACTGGGGATGGAGCCCGCAATCTGGGCATGTGCCCTTGACTGGAATCAAACCTGGGACCCTTTGGTCCTCAGGCCGACTCTGTATCCACTGAGCCAAACCGTCTAGGGCAAGACATAATGTTTTAGTTCAAATATAAATCATCTATACTCTTATGATCAAACAGATATATGCCTAATTTCCCCCAAAACCTGCTTAGGCCAGGACAATAGAACAGAGTTCTTTTGCTACCAAAAAGCAATAGATGGAATAGATGAGTTAGAATCGTATTTTTTTTCCCATTTAAATAACCAATATATCCACATGGTTTAAAATCAAACATACATAAAATAATACACCCATGCCTAACAGGTAGCCACTTTAGTTTTCTTGTGTATGCTTTCAGTTTATGCATACTACATATGAGCAAACAAATATATTTGATATTAGTCCCTCTTCCCTGCCTTAATACAAAAAGTATTATACACACAGTTCTGCATTTTCCTTTTTACCATTAATACACATTGGAGATTTTTCTATATCAGTATATAGAGATTTTCTTCATTCTTTTTTCTTAAAAGCTACATAATTTTCCATTATATAAATATTCTTTAAACTAGGCAGTCTCTTGCTAATGAACATTTAGATTATTTCTAGTCTTTTGTTATTACAATGCCGCAATGAATAATCTTGTATATACGTGTGCGCGCGCATGCGTGCGCATAACCTATAAAATAAAGGCCCAGAGAGACTTAGTGCACCAAAAGTACAGGTTTTTGTGACTCTGACAAACAATAATTCTTAACTTTTTTGAGGTTCTGATCCATTCAAAAATCTGATGAATACTACAGACTTGGCCCTCCAATGATGAACAAACACCCTCACATGGATTAAGCTCTAGAGATACTGAAAAAGCTATATGATTTAGAAAGGTGTCTCAGAGCTACAATCTTAAATTTCTGAGAGTTTAGAGACATTACCTTGGTTGATTTCAGCTGCAGAAGGCCCTAAGCTCAAGCTCTTTTTCTGCTGAGCATTTTTGGCAAGAAGTGTGTGCTTGTCATCATTCCCTGTATCCATCTCTGAAATGGTGACAGCCAGAATCCGGCAGAAATTAGCAAGCTGCTGTTGATCGAAATTGGATACCAAGGAACTCAGATTGGGGACTTCATCTAGCCGGATCATTTCCTACAGAAGACACAAATAAAACAATCCCTGTGCTCAGTGCATTAGAAATTAGATGTGCTCCTCTCTTGCATTCCCCTAAGAATGTGGCCACTTAGATTCAAATCCCAGCTCTGCAATTTACAGCTGAAGTAAATTATAGAACCTCTCTAAGTCTGTTTGCTCATTTGTCAAATGGGACTAACCTACTTCCTAGGACCAGTCTGAGGATTAAACCCTTTGAGCACCACTGTTCTTATTTTCTACCTTTGCTCATTTTACCTAAACAAACAAACAAAATACCTATCACTCAAGTTTTATGAATCATAAACTGCCATTCTTGCTACAGATGGTTTCTTTTGAAGAAGTAACATATTGCAAATATAGCTGAAGGACCGAGTTTCCCCACCTACTTGCATTCCCTTCTCTCTCCCCAGAGGTAATCGTTATTTTGAACTTTGTATTTGTTATTCCCATGTCTTTATACTTATATTTCCATAAAAACATATGGTACTATTCTGCCCGTAGTGTGAATGGCATCATATACCACCTTACTTATCAGTCAACACTGAGATTTAACTACACTGATACAAGTAGTTCTAGTTCACTTGTTTTTCATTGTTTTACTCCACAACATATATATATGAACTACAAGTTTTCACTATTGAACAATGTTGCAATGAACATTCCTATAGGTGTCTCCTTCTGTATATGCACAAGTAACCAATTATCTAGAGAAAGTGATAGGCATTCTTGCCTGTTTCTTGACTTTAATAAAATTGTTTCCAAAGTTTAACATTAAGTTTAATGTTTGCTGTAAGTTTTAATAGATATTAAGGGATTTTCCTTCTATTCCTAGATAAAATGAGAATTAAATTTTATAAAATGCTTTTTGTTATGTGATTATAGTACTCTCTGTGACAGAGAAATACCCAATCCAGGAGAAGTTAAGTAAATTAGTGGGAGGAAGAGTAGCAGGTATTATCTGAGGAATATAAAGATGTTTTAAAAGGAGAAAAGTTCATGTAATACACGATTTAAAGAAAAAATATTTAATTAAAAAATCTATGTATAATGGATCCATGCAGTTCAAACCTGTGTTGCTCAAGGGTCAAATGTATTTTAATTTTTATTTATTCGATGCATAACATATGGTATAAAGCATAACAAAGTGAATAGCTGCACACGCCTTTACTATCACATCTCCATGCCTCTCTGCCAGAGGCAATGACCACTATCCTGAATTTTATTACTACTTTGCCTTTAAAAACAGTTTTATATGATTTATGTTTAGTTATTTCTGAGCTTTATAAAAATGATATACTATATCCAATCTTCTGCAACTGACTTCTAGCAATAATTTCTATGATTCAGTTGTGCTGTTGCCTTTAGCAACAGTTCCTTTTTTTCCACCACTTTCTAACACAGGCATACCTCGTTTTTTTGCGCTTTGCTTTATTGTACTTCACAGATGTTGCAGTTTTAACAAGTAGAAGGAAAAATTTCCACCAGCAAAAAGACGACGACTCACTTTGTGAAACTCTTGCTTTACTGCAGTGGTCTGGGACTGAACCCGCAGTACCTCGGAGTTATGCCTGTGTTCTACTGTGTGAATGGAGTACATTTATTTACCCATTCTCCTGAAGATAGATCACAGGCTTGGTTTCAGTTTTTTGTTCTGTGTTTCTTGATGCACATGTGCAGTTTTTCTGGGGCAGTGGCTTACAAACCATTCTTACAATGCCCAAGATTAGAAATATCCATAATTACCCAGTAAACATACATATGTGAATGCATAGATACATGTATAAATAAGAAACAAAAACTTCTTCAAACAATACCCTTATATGATACACTTTGATCTTTTCTATTTAGCTGGCAGACCCACTGAATTAACTGCACAACCTCTTGGCTTCAGTTCAGTGTTTTCATTTCTAAGAATCACTGTTCTCGGAATGAGCTTTCCCATGAGCATGCCTGAGACTCAGGCTGCGGTAGTGATGTCCTGGCCCCTCAAGGCAGTGCATACCTAGGTGCTCGGTCACAGGGTATATGCATGTTAAAGTAGAAAACAGAAGAAAGGTAAAGATATTCTGCTGATATAAAACAGTATCATCACTAGAAAAGTGTGGTCAACGATATACATTCTCACCAAATTTGCTCTATTTTCTCTAACTGTGGTCTTGATTTGCATTTCCCTAAGTATCAATGAGGTTAAGTATCTTTTCTTATACTTATGAACCATTTGTTTCTCCTCTGTGAAATGCATGTTCATATCATTGTCCATTTTTCTACTGAACTATTTCATTTTCTTGCCAATCTGTAAGAATTCTTGATAAATTTTGACTACCAATCCTTTGTCAGTTGCATGGGTTGCAAATACCTTTTCCCAGTTTGTGGCTTGGGTTCCTTCTTATGGTGTCTGCCTCCCTTGCAAAATGTTCCAAGATACCCATAATATCTAGCAGAACTCATCAACATTTTGGCAACACAGGAAAAGCAATTCTAGACTCCTATGCTGATACTGCCAGGAAGACTGGAAGCCCGTTCTCTCACACTGGCTGGAGCACAGTTAGTAGAAAAACAACAAAGCCTTTTTATCAAAGGACACAAAGGGTCTGTCTGGGACCTGCACACATTTCCAATGTGTTCCTACAGACAATGGGCCACTTATGCATCTTCCGCCTGGGTGATAACAAACAGGACCTGAGGAAAGTACAGCGAAAAGACAGAAGTGAAAGCTGGGGACAACACAATGCACGGGGGTGCCCTTTTCCCAGCAATGCCAACGCTAGGAGGCTGCTCCTGCCTCCCGAGTAGTAAAAGAATTCTGCCAAATTGCAACCAGCATGGTTGTATGGGACAAATACTGGGGAAGGAAGGAAGTTTCAGGTCCGAAGAAGCATAACACCAAAAATCTAATATAGTGGTTCTCTAACAGATGTCTATGGGTATGTTTTTAGGGTCTGGGAGATTGCAATGATAAGTTTTTAATTTAGTGCTTTCATTTCAATCATAATTTTTTTTAAGCATATTCTGGATCATTTGAATGTACATCTTATGACCAAGTGGCCACACTTCAGTGATCATTACCTGTGTCTCCTGTGTTGGTGTCAATTAACATTAACTGTTGACAACTAATGGGAGAAAAACACAGGTAAACTTAAGTAAAAGTGAAAGTCAAAAATTACCAAGGGAAACATATCCTAATAAATGAAGGTTTCACAGCAGTTCAAATAAAGTGGTAAGAGAATGAAGTCACACAGCATGTAGCAGTAGGTATGCTATAAAGATCTGCATTATAATAATTAGTGAGTGCGGGGCAATTTGATTTTGGCAAAGTGACATTAGCTATCACATTAAATTCATTATGTCAATCTGAACTTTTGAGTTTTATAATTACTTTGATTTCAATTTGTTTATTTGTTTAGGTTTTATAGTCATATAAGACCCATTAGTATAAAAAGTATAACCTAATTTTTACTTGAATACAGATGTATTTAAGTAACACAAAAAAATTATTTAACACTAGGAGTACGGAAGAATTTTTCTTTTAAAAGGGTTCTGTACATTAATTAAGGTTCCAGAATCCAATCAGCTGAGACTCTCTCCCACCTGGTTACCCACCTGTCGGAGGACATACCTTTTTAACACCCAAAATATCTTCAATGAGGGTTGCTGTTTGTAAGAATGTCTTCTTACTCGTCATCAGTGTAAACAGGAAGATCACAAAGTCATTCTTTTCTGCCAAACGCTTTGTAACTCCTTCCGTCTATCACAGGGAGGAGAGAAAAGGCAGAATAAGTTATAAATATGAAAAAATATATATAAAGAGCAAGATATCCCTTCCAGACACTGGAAACACAATCCCACATTACATCTGAAATTCTTGGCTTAGGTCTTAAATCCCTAAAACAATATACAAAACACTGTGTGCAAATGCATTTTTTCTGGGAAGGGGTGTTTTCATGATAATCTTATAGGTTTGTGACCTAGCATCTGCTTGGTATCTAAATCAGAAGCTATAACTAGCATACAGTAGTCCAAGTTTTATTTAACCAGCAGTACTTTTAAAATTTTGAATGTAAATATTTTTCAGGCAAAGACGTGCCTATTCCAGGATGGTCCCAATTTGTACAAATCCCCACTCCAAAAACCAGCAACTTCAAACATTTCTTGTTTTCTGCCCAGTCCCTGAAGTACTTGTATTTTCAACTCTAAAAGCCAATCAATGATGGAGTTAATAACATCATACAGTCGTTTTTTTAATAAGGACAATTTCTTAGTGGCCTCAGCTCCAAGAATAATTGTATGTTTCCTGAAAATTAGTTTATTTTTACTTATAGCTCTGCCTGTGCCTATTTGTGCCACTAGCTTCATGTGGCTATTAAGCACTTGAAATGTGGCTAGTCTGAACTGAGGTGTGCTGAGTGTAAAAAACACCAGATTTCGAAAGGTCAGTGCAAAAAAAAATCTTGCTATTTAATTTTAAGCGTATTAAAATGAACTTCACTTATTCCTATTTTTTTCTTATTAAAAAAAATTGCTACAAGGAAATTTAAAGTAACCTAAGTGGCTTACATTGTATTTCTAGTGCACAGCACTATTACAGATGCTGAGCTGTGTAAATGTTAAAACATATCTCCCTATTTGTGTTGGCTGCTAAGAAGTTTAAACCCAAATTTGCGCACCATCCATAATACAGATGATTTTATGCTCTACATTTTTATATTAGCCCATTTCTTAGATGTATGTTATACCCTTAACTTATTTATCCTTTCATTCTTCTAAATTCATACTTCTAAATTTATGATTTTGCCATAACCGGTTTGGCTCAGTGGATAGAGCGTCGGCCTGTGGACTGAAAGGTTCCAGGTTCGATTCCGGTCAAGGGCATGTACCTTGGTTGCGGGCACATCCTCAGTGCGGGGTGTGCAGGAGGCAGCTGATCGATGTTTCTCTCTCATCGATGTTTCTAACTCTCTATCTCTCTCCATTCCTCTCTGTAAAAATCAATAAAATGTATTTTTAAAAAAAGAATTAAATTTATGATTTTGATAGATTTTACATACTCCTGTAAGATGCCTGAAGTCTTTTTTGAATGAGGCAAGAAATAAAATTAAATTTTCCTTTGCATTTTCATAGCATGCAGGTTTCACATCTCCAACAGCACTTGTTTCATCCTGCTATGTATTATGATTCACTGTTTACAGTTTACCAAAGAAGTTCCTAAAGACAGGTACTGTGTCTTATAAAAACTACATTTGTATACTGCTTTACAAAGTACGTTCACATCTATCATCTCATTTAGTCTTCACAACAACCCTATGATGTTAGTATGATTACTAACTGCACTCTACCGATAAGAAACTAAAGCTCAGGAGGTGAACTAATAAGCACTAAGCCAAAGACCAGAACTCAAAATCAAGTTCTAGTACTAAGTGCTATGCTCTTTCCTTTCTACTAAACTGCTTTCTTTATTCACCATTCTTTTTCACTCACTGCTCGATGTAGTAGTGTCCTGCTAAATCGTGGGTGAGGCTTCTGGTTCTTACTTTGTCTTCTAACAAGGAAAATGAAGGAATGGGCATTAGGAGGTTAAAATGTATCTTAGAGGTCACAGACACTCTTCCAATGCTTGTCACCCTTTGACAATTGTTCAGTCTCTGCTTGGATACCTCTAGGGTTAAAGGAGTTCAGTACCTGCTGAAGTAACCATGGCTCTTAACAATTACAGTTGACCATTAAACAACACAGGAGTTATGTACAGTCAAAAACCTGTAATTACAGTCAGCCTTCTACATCCACAAATTCCCAACAGCAGGTTGAAAATATAGTTGAGTCTTGAACAACACGGGTTTGAACTGCATGGGTCATATGAAACTGAATCTGTGCAGCCCATGTTAAGGTCAACAATACTATGAAACTCTGCCTCCCCATAATTTCCACCTGTTGGTTCTGGTTCTCAGACACACATAAAATAAGGCCAATTCCTTTAATATCCGAAGATAGCTCTCAGGCCCACCACCTCCCTTGAATCGTCCTTTCTCAAGGACTGCAGATATGGTGGGGAGATAAATGCAGCACCAAAGACAGGGTACTTACACACACACAGGTATTATACAGGATGCTCAAACAGTCCTTGGACATTTCATCACTTACTGAAAGCAAAAGGGAAGTAATTGGCTATTTTTCTCATTGAAAAGACAGTAAAACTGTATTAAATTTTTTGAAAATAAAAACAATTTCTCATAATCTCCTCCAAGATGATTATTTTCCTATAAGCATATCTCCCTTCAATTTTTATTTACCAAAGATTTTCATGGTGCCCATCAGAACCCACAAATCAATTTGTAGACTGCTTTTGGTTTGATACAGTAGCCGTTTTCATTATGCTCCACAGTCTTCATAATTTCAGTCTATGTTGATATCGTTATTTAAAATAAGCCATATTCACTTTGTAGCTTGCTTAGAATATATCCAAGCTTTTAGTTTTAGTTTGTTTTTGTGGCTATTTAAATAGACAAAAAATAAACAATTTAAACCTTTTGATGCTTGTGTTGAATTGGGTCCTCAAGAAACATTTCCAAAACCTGAACTACTAGAATCCAAAGTATAAGAATATCGATGTCTCTTATTATAAATTTGGTTATTTATATTAGGGAAATGGCTTTTAATGCCTGGCTTATCAAGCCTAATAAAGAACTAGCTACTTACTTCTCTGTCAGTAGGAACAGAAAATAGCATAAAAAGGAAAACTAAAACTAGGAGGTAATAAAACTGAATATGAACCATGGACAAAGTGTTTTGTTTGGCATAGTTTTATTTTCAAAAACTATTTCCACTTAATCTTATGCTGCTACAATACCTCTAAAAATGCTGGGTCTCCTTCTGAGATCCCAATGGGCAGTCCTGCCAAGGTAGCTGGACCAGATGGGTTATCTGATATAATCCTGAGATAATGCAAGTGTCCTGTATCCCTTATCACTACCTTTCAACCTACTGAGGCTTTTTGGTTTTTTTATTTTATGACTTTAAAGCAGGTTGGAATACCCAGACCAGTATATAGAGAACAGAAGAACCAATTTAGATAGAAAAAAAATCTGAATATGGATATTCAAAGATGAATATGAATCCTCTTAACCATCACTATACCTACAAATGAGGTCTTATATAGTATGTCATGTTGATATTATGGAGGAAACACTTTTTTATTAAAAAAATAAAGTGACGTTTATAGAAGAGCATTCATCAAATATTAAGTGATCTCTGGCTTTTAATGCCAAGCAAAGTACACTTATTCTTTTTATAAATTAAATATTGAATACCCCCAAAATATTTGTAATATGCATAAATTATGAGGAAGAATAAGGCTAATACCCATATACCCACTACCGAACTTAAGAAATAATGCACCACCAAAAACATTTTTACTTTTTACTATATGCACTCTGGCAATGACTGAACTTTTTACACAGAGCATATATCACCTTTATAACAACAAAAAATAGTTTAAGACATAACACACACAGTGATCTTACTAGGTTAGGTTATTGCTTACTCTCTCACTTAACTGTATATGAGAAGTAAGAATTACCAAATAGAACATAAAAACTGGACCCAAGGATTATTAGATATAATTCTTTTAGCCCAGTGGTTTTCACACTTTTTCTTTTAAAGCACCAGCCTGTATTTCTACCTAATATAAAATGAATAAATACAGCTGCTTAGTTAGGATTGGAGAGAGTACCATGCAGTTGAATCTAAGGCATGTCCTCACCATTAGAGTTAGAAAGAGAAGAAGAGAAACTCCTGGAAACCACCATCATATCAGCAGGTTGGAAAAAGGGGAAGTGGCTGACAAACATACTTACTTTTCAGTTTCTGTCCCCGGAGAGAGACTGTAGGCCTCATAAGAATTTCTACAAGGAGCTATAAAAAATATATTTTTAGATAAAATCTTCAAAATTAATTCAAAGCACAACTTATAAAACAATCTTTGCTATGCTAACTCATGGCCCAAATATCTATAACAGTATTCCAAGAGCCTCTTATTCCCAATATAGGCAGATGGCAGTGAGGTTCAGGGAAATGAGCTCTATACCAAGAGTCTGAAATGAAAGCTTGGGTTTTAGTCCCAGCTTAACCACCTATTCCCCATGTAAACTTGGGCAGGTCAATGCCCCAACATAGCCTCTGTTTTCTCATTTAAAAAAACAGGCATATTAGATTAGGTAATCTATGAGATCCAATGTGGCTTTAATTTTTAAAAAGCTACAGAATATCACCACGATTCTTCTTTTGCTTAAAGAATTATTTGTTTTCTCTTATAAACATAAAAATAATCTCAAGGATATACCATAAACTGTTGATACTTATTTCTACAGGGGGTAGGAATGATATGCATTCATTTTTCATTTTATATACTTTAAATACAACATATAATTTTGTTTAAACTATTTACAATAGGTATGCATTAAAAAACCCATTCTGTTGAGACAAAGAAGGAAATTTACAACTATAAAAGGGTCAATCCAGCAGGAGGATATAACAATTATAAACAAAGAGGCACTTAATAACAGAGCCTCAAAATAAATGAAGCAAATGCTGACAGAATTGAAGGAAACAAACAATTCAAAAATAATTGTTGAACACTTCAATACCCCACTTTCAATAATAGACAACTGGGCAACAGCAAAGAAATAGAAGACTTAAACACAATAAACCAATAACAGGGGGTTTGGCAAGAATAAAGCACCCTACTAAAGGTCAGTGAATGGGCAAATGACCCAAGCAAAAGCCCATATTTATGAACAAACTGAGATTCCTGGAGAACACACAAAAATACAACCCATAAAATCAAGAATCATTGATCCAAAGATGTCCTAAGGTGAGACAGACACCTGCTATAGAAAGACACATTTTCACTAAAAATAGACATGAGGCTAGAGACCCACATTATTCTTTTTCCTCTCATAAACACATTGGTGTCTATTAAGTAAATTCCTTGATGAATGATACAGAAGTGAAGGGGGGTCCCTTGAACTGACTAGTAAGTAAACAGTATAGAGCCAATGGAACTCCCAAGGAGTAGAAATTAAAGAGCAGAAATTAAAGAATAAAGTTTATGGTAAATGATGTATATACAAATGTTTAACGTTCAAGCTTTACTTTTGTAGAAAATGGCATCTCTAAGGGAAGAAAACTTTTTTGGGGGAAGGGGGTGGAAGGAGACATATGTAAGACTTTCAACAATAAAGAACTTAAATTAAAAAGATAAATGAGCCGAACCGGTTTGGCTCAGTGGATAGAGCGTCGGCCTGCGGACTCAAGGGTCCCAGGTTCGATTCCAGTCAAGGGCATGTACCTTGGTTGCGGGCACATCCCCAGTAGGGAGTGTGCAGGAGGCAGCTGATCGATGTTTCTCTCTCATCGATGTTTCTAACTCTCTATCCCTCTCCCTTCCTCTCTGTAAAAAATCAATTATATTTTTTTAAAAAAAGATAAATGAAATAAAATCAAAATAATATAAGAAAACTTAAAAAAAAGAAGTATAATATGATACAGCAAAGAGTAGAAATATTAAGGATACAGCCCCAGTTTTTACCAAGTATCATTCCTATACAATCAACACCCAGACCAAGACACAGAATAACCACATGAAAGCCGCCCTCATGCTCCATCCAAGTGATGGACCTAAGGGACAGATATCTAGGGGGGAAAGTAGGATCCCAGTCCCTCACTCATTACAGCAAAATAAATTTAGAATGGTGCAAAAATTTAAACATATGTGATAAAAACTTTAAAATATTAGAAGGAAACAGAAAAGCAAGAAACAAAATTCTGAAGCCATAACTAAAAAGTAAACCTTTCTACTTTGTTGTTGTTAATCCTCACCTGAGGGTACTTTTTCCACTGATTTTTATTTTTATTTACTTATTTTCGTTGTTAATCCTCACCCAAGGATATTTTTCCATTGATTTTTAGGGAGAGTGACAGAGAGGGAAAGACAGAGAGAAACATCGATATGAGAGAAAGACAGATTGGTTGCCTCCTGCACAAGCCCTGATCAGGGCACGGGTTGGGGAGGAGCCTGCAACCAAGGTATGTATGTGCCCTTGACCTAGAATCAAACCTGGGACCCTTTGGTCCACAGGCCAACGCTCTATCTACTCAGCCAAACTGGCTAGGGCTCCACTGATTTTTAGAGAGTGGAAGGGAGGGGGTGCGGGGGGAGAGGGAGAGAGAGAAACATCAATATGAGAGACACACTGAGTGGTTACCTCCCACATGTGCCCCGACTAGGGGCCAGGGATGAAACTGCAACCCAGGTATGTGCCCTTGACCTGGAATTGAACTTGAGACCTTTCGGTGCACAGGCCAACACTCTAACCACCGAGCCACGCCTGCCAGGGCAAACTTTCTCCATTTTAAAGTACCACAAACAAAGTCAAAATTCAATTCTCTAACTAGGAAAAAGAATACAACACATAAGACAATGGACCTTAAGAAATTAGGAGTAGCTACAAATTGATACAATCTGAATGTGTGTGACCACCCAAAATTCATGTTAAATCCAATATGTGATGGCATTAGGAGGTAGGGCCTCTGGGGATGATTAGGTCATGAGGCCAGAGACCTCATGAATGAGATTATACACTTATAAAAGAGGCTTCAGAGAGATCCCTAGCCCCTTCCCATATGAGGAAATAGAAAAAAGCTGGGAATCTGTAACCTGAAAGAGGGCCTTCACCAGACACCAAATCTGCCCTTGCCATGATCTTGTACTGTCCTGCCTCCGGAAGTGTGAAAAATAAATTTTGTTGTTTATAACCTACACAGTTTGTAACATTATAGTAACCTGAAAGAACTGAGATAGAAAATCAATAAGAGAAAAGCCTAATAACCAAATAGAAAGGATGCAAAAGCCACTAACAGACAATTGGCAGAAACAATAAAAGGCACAGATGCTTTGATCTCAAAGGTATATATTCACATGTACACAGAGTAGGTACAAAAACCTTTACTTCAATCTTGTTTGTAATAGCAAAGGTATGAGAAAACTATAAATGCCCATCAACTTAGGCCTGGGTAAATAAATTATGGTACAATTATATCAGGGAATACTACAGAGCTGTTTAAAATAATGAGGCAGATTTACATGTACTCAAATGAAACTATCCCCTAGCTAGAGAATGACATGGAAAAAGCAAGATACAAAGCAATACACCTGTATATATCACATGTCACCTCTATATTTGGAGAAAATAAACCTAAGGTGGGGAAGTGGGGTTATTTACACACACACACAAAACATCTCTGGAAGGACATAGAAGAAACTGGTAATCAGAGCTACCTCTGAAGAGAGGATACTGGGAAAGTGAGGAAGTACAAGACATACCTCTTTAACTTCGTGCTTTCCAAAAAAAAAAAAAAAAAAAGGTGGCTACATTATCAATTCAAATAAATACATTCTTCTAAAGTAAAAGCTATGCTGCTTCAAAACAGGTGAGTGCTAATGAGCTTTTAAAGATTAAAATTCTCAAATGTTTGCTATATATTCTGAAATGTTTCCTGACTCCCATTTTAAGAGTTAACTTCTCAAACCTTTAAGCAGTAGTAATAGTAGTAGAAATAATAAACAACTACTTACATCAACACCTCCAAACAAGTCAAAAATATATGTATTTGGATAAGTGGTTTCTTGGGTAAGTTTCCTCTCTTCAGTAACAAATGCCATAGCCTCCATGGAGAGAAGAGGAGAAATTTCCTAGTTTAAAAACAGTATGAAGAGAGACATTCAGTTTTTATATCTAACACAACCAGACACCAAAGCAGCAGTCTGCATTTTAATCCCAACTTAAATCCCCATGAGATAGCCCCAATAAACCACACTTCCTCATATTCAGACTCCCTATAGCAGTGATGGCGAACCTTTTGAGCTCGGCGTGTCAGCATTTTGAAAAACCCTAACTTAACTCTGGTGTCGTGTCACATATAGAAATTTTTTGATATTTGCAACCATAGTAACACAAAGATCTATATTTTTGATATTTATTTTATATATTTAAATGCCATTTAACAAAGACAAATCAACCAAAAAAATGAGTTCACGTGTCACCTCTGACACGCGTGTCATAGGTTCGCCATCACTGCCCTATAGAATCCTCTCCCACACTGAATCTGGGCAGGTGTGACTCACTTCAACAAACAGAATGTGGCAGAAGTGACACTATGCAATCCTGGCCTAATTCTTAAGAAAGACTGGCAAAGCTGGCTTTTGCTATCTTGGAACCCAATCACCATGTTGTGAGAAGTCTAACATAGACACCTAGAGAAGCCATGAGGAGAACTGAGGCTAAGGACTGATAGCCTTAGCTGATCTCCAGCTGACAGCACCAACCTTGGACCTTCCAGATAATTCAATACCCAGCCAACACCACAAGAAGCAAAAAAACCACTCAATCAAACCATTATACAATAGTAATAGTAGTAGAAATAATAAACAACTACTTACATCAACACCTCCAAACAAGTCAAAAATATATGTATTTGGATAAGTGGTTTCTTGGGTAAGTTTCCTTACCCAAAAAAAATTGTTATAGATATACAGTGATTATTATCTCAAGTTTTGGGGTGGCTGGTTCTGCAGCAATAGGTATCCAAAACATTGCTCAAGTGTCTCCTCTTCCAGGAAGTCTTCTCTGATTCCCTTCAGCAGAAGCATTCTTTTTTTTTTTTTTTAATTAAATCTTTATTGTTCAGATTATTACATTAGTTACTCTTTTTTCCCACCATAACTCCCCTCCACCCAGTTCCCACCCCACCCTCCGCCCTCACTCCCCACCCACTGTCCTCATCCATAGGTGCACGATTATTGTCTAATCTCTTCACTCACCCCCACACCCCTTTCCCCCGCCCCAAGAATAGTCAGTCCATTCCCATTCTATGTCCCTGATTCTATTACAATCACCAGTTCATACTGTTCATCAGATTATTTATTCACTTGATTTTTAGATTCACTTGTTCATAGATGTGTATTTGTTGTTCATAATTTGTATCTTTACCTTTACCTTTTTCTTCTTCTTCCTCTTCTTAAAGGATACCTTTCAGCATTTCATATAATACTGGTTTGGTGGTGATGAACTCCTTTAGCTTTTCCTTATCTGTGAAGCTCTTTATCTGGCCTTCACTTCTGAATGATAGCTTTGCTGGATAAAGTAGTCTTGGTTGTAGGTTCTTGGTATTCATCACTTTGAATATTTCTTGCCACTCCCTTCTGGCCTGCAAAGTTTCTGATGAGAAATCAGCTGACAGTCATATGGGTACTCCCTTGTAGGTATCGGATTTTCTTTCTCTTGCTGCTTTTAGGATTCTCTCTTTGTCTTTTGCTCTTGGCATTTTAATTATGATGTGTCTTGGTGTGGTCCTCTTTGGGTTCCTTTTGTTTGGGGTTCTCTGCGCTTCCTGGACTTGGAAGTCTATTCCTTTCACCAGGTAGGGGAAGTTTTCTGTCATTATTTCTTCAAATAGGTTTTCAATATCTTGCTCTCTCTCATCTTCTGGCACCCCTATAATTCGGATGTTGGTATGCTTGAAGCTGTCCCAGAGGCTCCTTACACTATCTTCGTATTTTTGGATTCTTTTTTCATTTTGCTTTTCCGGTTGGGTGTTTTTTGCTTCTTCGTATTTCAAATCTTTGACTTGATTCTTGCGATCCTCTGGTCTGCTGTTGGGAGTCTGTATAATGATTCTTGCAATCCTCTGGTCTGCTGTTGGGAATCTGTATAATGTTCTTTATTTCAGTCAGTGTATGCTTAATTTCTTGAGGATCTCACTACATTTATTGGCGGTCTCACCAGTCTTCTTGAAGATCTCACTACATTTATCGGCAGTCTCACCAGTCTTTTCGAGGGCCTTACTCAATTTATCGGCGGCTTCTAGACAGTTCTTTAAAGACCTTAAAAGTGTGATTTTGAACTCTATATCCAACATTTTGCTTTCCTCCAATTCTGTCGTTTGTGTCCTGTTTCTTTGTCTCGGCATTTTTTATGCTTCGCTGTGTCGATAGAGTGCCTTTCTGTACTAAGTGTCCCAATTACCTGAGGTAGACACTCTTGGTGCACCCCCTTGTGGGCTTTGTGCACAGTCTTGTTGTAGTTAAGCCTTGATTGTTGTAGTTATCACTGTGAGGAATTGACCTCCAGGCCAATTGGCTGTGAGAATCAGCTGTGTCTGCAGTGGGAGAACTTCTGTGCTGGAGACACCCCTCTGGGGCTAGACTTGCTTCGATTGGGCTTTGGTGCTCACTGAGTCTGCCCCCTGAGTGTGTCCTTTATGGTTCCACGGAGCTGCAAACTGGATGGTCCCACTCTGACCTCTGGGCTTCCTGGCTCCTGGATCTCTAGGGAGGTGCTAATCTAGCCTTTGCCTGAGGCTATCCAGCAAAAGTCTCCCTGCAGGGCTTGGGCGGGGCGGGTTCCACGGGATCAACAGGTCGGGGCTAGCAGTTATGGCTGCTCTCAGACTTGCCCTCAGAGGCTCTGCTTCTCAGTGTCCCAGTAATCGCTGCAAGCCCCACGGAGAGAAAGCTGCCCTAGGGTTCTGAGCGATGCCAGACAGTCCCGCTTCTCCCGTATGAGTCTGGTCCCTAGAGACTCGCCCGGAACTGGAGCTCAGAGCCTGAGACTCCCTCCCAGCAGAAGCATTCTGATGCACCTCTGAACCCCCAAAGAAATCTGTAATTCATTGTGGCATTTAGCACTTTTACTTTGTACCTCTTTACAAACGTATGTTACTTCTTCCCTAGACTAAATATTCCTTGAAGATAAGACAAACAGATTCCTCTTTGTATTCTCCCTAGGTCTCATGACATTGCAGGTATTCAATAAAGTCAATACAGTGTAGAGGTTCTCAAATTTGGAGGGGCCAAAGAATCCTTTGTTCATATGGAACAGAGCTAATAGAAAAAAATGATAACTTACAGAAAAGTTGATACAATAAAAGTTGTAATAGTAGTAGTAATAGCTAATTTATTTAATGCTTGGGTCTAAGTACTTCATGTATTACCTCTTTTAATCCTCAAAACCCTGTAAAAGATAATAGTAACTTATCCCAAAATTTTACAGATAAGGAAGCTGAGGCATGAAGAAGTTGTCAATGTCACACAGTGGTAGAGACAGGATTTAAGTGTAGGAAATCTGGCTCCAGAGTCTGTGCTTGTAAAGCAGAACTATTTTGGATGAAATAGGGGAGAGAGTAGGAAGAATCCAGGACCCTACTCATTATGTTCTCCCCTCAGGAACCTGTGAGGGAAAATGGAACACAATAGGCAAGAGTAATCATTGTATGCTCAAACACTGGTGAGCATCAGAATCATCAGAAGGGCTTCTTAAAATTCAGACTACTGGGTCCCACCTGTAGAGTTGTAATGGGTCTGAGAGGGGCCTGAGAATGTGCATTTATAACAAGTTCCCAAGTGATGCTGATGCTGCTGGTCCATGCACCACACATCAAGAAAAAGCAGAACTCACTTTTACAGATCACCTGCTATATGCCAGGCACTGGGCTTTTACACTTTAGTTCATTTAATCCTTAAAATAATTCAATGAAATAAGTATAGTTTCACTCATTTTAGAGGCAAAAAACTCAAATCACAAAGTTGCCTAGGGTCACATAATTAGTAAGTGACTGAACCACTTTTTCTGGATCTTATTTTTCTCATCCATAAAATCAGGAAGTACTTCCTACTGGCAACCTGGTACAGTGGAAGCTGGTCTTTGTATAAGACAAATCTGGGCTCATCATATAGTAGCCACAAGGTTTTGGGCAGGTTACTATTGAGTCTCGGTTTTTTCAACTGAAAAAGAGAATATAAAAAACAGCTGGATTTTGTCTGCCCAGCAGCTTTCTCTCTTCTTCAGGTAACAACTGCATTTCCTTAGAGGAAATGCCCTTCCCCACTTTCTACATAGTTCTGCTAAGGTTGTCAACAAGCAACTCAGTCTCAGCCCCTAGCCAATAGTCTCTCATTCACCTCACCTGAGTGGCTAACCCACCTTATAGAAATGTCACCCAAGACCTATGATTACATGGAGGAACCTGAGGTCACACACAGATGTCAATATAATAAATGGACAGCCTCCATGGACACAAACAATGGGGTGGTGAGGCCCTGAGGCGGGGGGTGGGGGTGAGCTGGAGGGGGTCAATGGGGGGAAAAAGGGGACATATGTAATACTTTCAAAAATAAAGAATTATAAAAAAAGAAATGGACAGCCTAACTGTTCAGTTCCTGAATTCACATCTGTGCCTTGTCAATTATGTAATACAATAAAGGATTTTTTTTTTTTTTGCTAGTCTGAGTTACTGTCACCTCCAATCAAAATATTCTAGACCAGTGGTTCTCAACCTTCTGGCCCTTTAAATACAGTTCCTCATGTTGTGACCCAACCATAAAATTATTTTCGTTGCTACTTCATAACTGTAATGTTGCTACTGTTATGAATCGTAATGTAAATATCTGATATGCAGGATGGTCTTAGGCGACCCCTGTGAAAGGGTTGTTTGACGCCAAAGGGGTCTCGACCCACAGGTTGAGAACCGCTGTTCTAGACTAATACAAAGAAAAAGCCACCCATCTCACAGAGTTACCCTAAGAATTAAATATGCCTGGTACACAGTAAATTTCAAATAAGTATCTGCTGGATGAATAAAGAAATGATGATCACACAACAAGCACTCACTATTAATTTCCCTCATTCTACTTCTTTTTCCTCCTCCTTCATATTTCAAATTTTGCAGGAATCAAATGAAATAATATATAACTCTTTACAAAGTGTTTTTAAACAAGTGTAAAAGACTATAATTATTTCTACCCTAGTCAGACTATGAGAAGATCAAAAATACAAAACATTTCTTTTATTCCCCCTCAAATCAATGCACGACTTTTATTGCATCTTTAAAATGTCTTACGTAAGTGTAAGGAACCATCTAGCATTTTGTTTCTGTAGCTGAAAAACGTAGATCTTATTCATCAGCCTGGTGAACTGTTCCTTTTTCAGAAACATAGATACCATCCAAATTTTTCCTGATATCCTTGTTTTTTAACTGTTTAGGCTTGCTGAATCAAAGCAGCTGAATTTGATACAAATTCAAGGCCGTTTCCTTCAAGAATTAACTCATCTTTGTGGGCTTGAGATACTGAACAAGCAACACCTGACCTCATCCGAATCCTGTGGATGTATTTCTTGCCCAAGAAATTTCTGATTTCAACAAGAGAACCATTCTCCTGAATAACGACATTGATGGGGAAGTGAGCGCACACACAGCCTTCACCGTGTAATGGAAGCACAGTGTAACACCCGTGATCATGTCCTGTACATAACTACAGATGGTACAAATGGTAACCAGTTCCTTTCAATTTCCCCACCACTTATCAACCTGTAGCCTCTCCTTTTTCTTTCCAAGGAGATTTGAGTTCTACATCAATGTGATTGAAGTCCCTTAGCAGGGTGCCTCTGGGGTCCTTCACAATAACTGTGTGTCCCTTCAGAGCAATGTCCACATTTTCTGAAATGTTGACTGTGATTGCTCAGAATGGTCTTCATTCTCACAGTGGATTCAGCTCAAAATACCTCTTCTTAAAGGTAAAGATTAAGCTTATTCTGGAGCCTATTATATTTTAGAATGACTTATCCTATATAATAAAGAGCTAATATGCTAATAGTCATGACACCCTCACACCGTAACGACCGATCAGCAGGAGGCTGCGCGCATAGCAGGTGTGTGCGGTTGGGCAGGGACTTGACTCTGGAGGACTTGACTGAAGGCGCGGGTGGGTTTCTGGGTCCCGCTGGGCCGGTGGGTGGGTTTCTGGGTCCTGCCTCCCGTGGCAGCAGCAGTGGTCGCGGGACTCTTTCTGGGTCCCACCTCCCGGGGCGGCGGTGGGGGCAGCAGTGGTGGGACCCTTTCTGGGTGGGAGGGCGGGGCTGCATGTGCGGGAAGGTGTGCGCAGAGAGGGATCCCGGGACTCGCATGATTTCGTGTGCCTGGTCACTAGTGTGATATAATAATCAAAACTTCACCTCTGGCCGAAACCGGTTTGGCTCAGTGGATAGAGCCTCGGCCTGTGGACTGAAAGGTCCCAGGTTCGATTCCGGTCACGGGCATGTACCTGGGTTGCGGGCACATCCCCAGTAGGAGATGTGCAGAAGGCAGCTGATCGATGTTTCTCTCTCATCGATGTTTCTAACTCTCTATCTCTTTCCCTTCCTCTCTGTAAAAAATCAATAAAAAATATATTTAAAAAAAGAAAAAACAAAAAAAACTTCACCTCTGAAGAACAGTGGGTTTTAACTGCAGCTAAAGCTGGTGCTCTAAATTCAAATTTGGACCCACCCTTCTCATCCCTCCAATTTAAAGTTTAGATATAGTAACCCCAGACCGACTAAATCAGAAATTCAGAGAATGGGGCCCAGCACTATGTTTTAACAAGCCTTCCAGGCGATTCTCACACACACTTAAGTTCGACAATGGTCTTACTATAGCTCTCTGCATTCTTTCCATCTCTCTCCCAAACACCAAGCCCAGTCCCTTCAATCTTCTTATGTTAGTCACTAGAGGCCCAGTGCACGAATTTGTGCACCAGTGGGGTCCCTCGCCTGGCCTGCGGGATCGGGCCAAAACCGGCTCTCTGACATCCCCCGAGGGGTTCCGGATTGCAAGAGGGCGCAGGCCAGGCTGAGGGACCCCACTGGTGCAAGATCAGGGCCAGGGAGAGAGATGGGAGGTTGGCCAGCCGGGGAGGGAGAGGCCCGGTGCACAAAATTTGTGCACTTGGGAGAGGGGAGGGGGGTTCCTTCAGCCTGGATTGCGAGAGGGCGCAGGCCAGGCCGAGAGACCCCACTGGTGCATGATCGGGGCCAGAGAGGGACATGGGAGGTTGGCCAGCCAGGGAGGTACCGCGGGAGGGCTCCAGGGTGTGTCTGGCCCATCTTGCTCAGTCCCGATCGGCTGGACCCCAGCAGCAAGCTAACCCACTGGTCGGAGCATCTGTCCCCTGGTGATCAGTGCACATCATAGCGACTGGTCGACCGGTCAACTGTCTGCCTTCTGATGGTGAGTGCATGTCATAGCGAGCGGTTGAGTGGCCTTAGCATATCATTAGCATATTACACTTTGATTGGTTGAATGGACGACCGGACACTTAGCATATTAGGCTTTTTTTATATAGGATAGGATAATTGTCAATAACCACAAGGCCACTTCCATGAAATGTGGGATCTTTTTCTTTTTTGAAAGGATAATAGTTTAATTAAGATTTAAGATTCACATTATGATAAATGATAACTTTAATACACCCTTTAAATTTACCAACATCTTTTAAACCCTATTCAAAAAGAATGCCATCTCAATCCCAGGGCACAGTGTTGACCTCCCAAATTAAGCAAGCACTGACAAAGTCCAGAAGGACATCCACAGGGAACTTCTGGTGTTGGGGGTTTTATTTTCTTCTTTGCACTTTTTCTGAACTTCCCAAATTTTCTATAGCTTACGTAATAAAAACAGACACTTTTTAAAAGTAGACTGAGAGATTTTTTTTTAAAAGCAGACATCTTGTGTCACTTGGAGGCCCTGAATGCAGCCCCTCCAAGGCCCAAAAGAATTACCTTGAGGATGTTTTGACACTCAACGAAGTCACTGTGAAGGTGGCTGGTTGCATAGAGCTTAAGGAGCAGCTGAGGAATTCCACTCCATTTGGATGGTTTGTCCCTCTCTGTCAAAAATGTCTCAGTGAACTGTGATTAAAAAAAAAAAAATACACATTTTACTGATGAGGAAAGAACTGCAGTTGACCTTGAACAACATGGGTTTGGACTGTGTGGGTCCACCTATATGTGAATTTTTTCAGTAAATACACAGTTGGCCCTCTGTATACCCAGGTTTTGCACCCCCAGATTCAACCAACCTGGGATTGAAAATAGTATCGTATTTGTGAATTTGTTCAGTAAATATACAGTCGGCCCTCTGTATACCCAGGTTTTGCATCCCCAGATTCAACTATCCTAGGATTGAAAATAATATCATATTTTCAAACTGTGGCTGGGAGTCCCACAAATGTGAAGGGGCAACTATATGCATTGTTCTCTGACATTTTATAAAAGGGACCTGAGTATCTGCTTGTTATCTGCAGGGATCCTGGAACCAATCCCTGTTAGATAGATACTAAAGGACAACTGTATTAGCATATAGGGCAAAGAAGAGCAACTGCCTCCCCAACCCCCCCCCCCCCGGACAAATAATTCAAAGACCTCTTTCTAGAAACCTTCAAAAGCTCCTCAGCAGCCTATAAGTTAAAAGTTAACTCTTGCCTTGTGATACAACACCCTTCATATTCTATCACCTACTTTCCTTTCTAGCCTCATCTCTTTCCCAATGCACACTCTAAAGTCCAAATACACACGTTCTTTCTCTTTGCCCCTCTGCACAGGTTCTTCCCCTAAAATGTCCTCTCCCTGTCTCTTTTACCTGGATGCTTCTTCTCCATCTTCAAAATGCAAACCAAACAGCCAGAAAATTTCTTTGACTGGCCTTTGCCTCTCTTTTCTAAAAGAGTAGGTGCCCTTCTGCTGGGCCCGTATCTAACATTTATCCTACTGTATCATAATTAATAGCTCATGTGTTCACCTCCTCCTATGACCTACAAACTCCTTTAGAGTAGGTACCAAGCTGTTGTTTGTCATGCATACCTTCTCTCAAAGAATGCCAGGTACTAGTTCAATGATAGGTACATTAATCAATTACGGCAATTTCCACTAACACTAGTGGGACAAACCACTATCAGGGGCCGGATGTGAATTATTTTCATGTGCACCTGTCCCTCAATCAGGTAAAAGCTCCTGGTAACTGTTATTACTAGTATAGGACATGCAAGTCTTCAATAATGTCTTAGTCTATCCTGATACATGTTGGTCCTAATACCTAGACAAGTACCATTATCCTTCCTGAGCATATTTTAATTGTAAAAATAAGATAATACTGGGATAATGGGAGGTAATGTTTGTGAGAGTAATGTATTAGGATAAAGATAAACCATAGGAAATTACCATTTCTGTAGGTAAAAAATGATCAAATATTAGGAATTTCATCATTCTAAAGCTCAAATCAATGCAAATCCAAAAACAATGGAAAAACACCTTTCCTTTCCTTGAAAGGAAAACAAAAAACATACACCATGATTTTATGGAACTTATCAAAAGTAGTGTTTACAAATTTACAGCTGTAAACATTTATATTTTTAAAAGAGGTGATCTCAAATCACTTATTCAAACTTCTACCAAAAGAAACTAGAAAAAAAGGACTGAACCAAACACAAACCAAGCACAAGGAAATAAAAAATATTATTGTAAATTAAATGATAGAGAACAGAAAAATAATAGAGAAAAATCAACAAAATCAAAAGCTGGTTCTTTGAAAAAGAGTGAAAACTTTACTTCCACTGACCAACTTACACGAACTCAAATTACTAAATTCAGGAATGAAAGAGCAAACATTACTAGCAACCTTACAAAAATAAAGTTTATAAATGAATACTAGGAACAACGGTATGCCAACAAATTAGAAAACTGCTGTGAAATAAACAAGTTCTTAGAAAGATGCAACCAAAAGAAACTGACTCAAGAAAAACACACACAGAACATGTGATGGCCCTACAAGAGATCAAGTTAGCAATTTAGTAAAAAAGAAAGAAAACTACCCTCAAAGAAAAGCTCAAATAGAGATGCTTCTATTAAATACAAAGGAACACTTCCCAACTCATTCTATGAGGCCAGTATTACTCTGATACCAAAAATCAGACAAAGAAGGACATCACACAAAAACTACAGACCAATATCTCTTATGAGAATAGACATAAAAATCCTCAGAAAAATACTAGTAAAGCAAACCCAGCAACATATAAAAAGAATTATACACCAAGACCAAGCAAGTATTCCAGGAATGGAAAGTTGGTTCAACGTGCAATCAATGTAATCAATCTGATAAAGGTCATTTACCAAAAATCCACAGCTGTCATCATAATTAATGGTGAAAGCCTGAATGCTTTCCCACTAAGATCAGGAAAAAGACAAGGATGCTAACACTCAACACATCTATTTAACATTGTACTAGAAATTCTAGTCAGAGCAATTAAACAAGAAAAAGAAATAAAAGCATCCAGATTGCAAAGGAAAAGTAAAACTATATTTTCAGATGACATGATCTTGTATATAAAATACAGGGTGGGGCAAAAGTAGGTGTAGAGTTGTTCATATGGAAAATACAGTAATTAAATAATAATACCAGAATATACTCTGTGCTACGTGTACTCACAGCTGTAAATCTACTTTCGTCCCATCCTGCATATTAAGGAACACACACAAATTATTAAAGCTAATAAGTTCAGCAAGATTGCAGGATACAAAATCAATATACAAAAACCAGATGAATTTCTATACACTTCCAATGAACAACCCAAAACCAAAATTAAGAAAATAATTCCATTTATAATATCATCAAAAAAACCCAAAATACTCAGGAGTAATTTTAACAAAAGGAATACAAGCTTGTACAATGAAATTAAAACAGCAGATATTTAAAAATACCTAAGTACAGTCAGAAACCAAGATGGTGGCATAGGTAAACACCGGGGGTTTGCTGCCTCGAACAACCACTTCAAAAATACAACTAAAAGACGGAACGGACATCATCCAGAACCACAGGAAGGCTGGCTGAGTGGAAATTCTACAACTAGAAGGAAAGAGAAAACCATACCGAGACTCAGAGGAGGCGCAGTGCGGAAGTAAAATACTGAGGTGCGGAGTGCATGCGTAGCGGGCTGGTGGCTGAGGGCGCGGTTGTCGTTTTCAATCGGGAGGGAATCTCAGGCTCTGAGCTCCAGTTCCGGGCGAGTCTCTAGGGACCCAGACTCATACGTGAGAAGCGGGACTGTCTGGCATCGGTCGGAACCCGAGGGCAGCTTTCTCTCCGAGGGGCTTGCAGCGATTACTGGGACACTGAGAAGCAGAGCCTCTGAGGGCAAGTCTGAGAGCAGCCATAACTGCTAGCCCGGACCTGTTGATCCCGTGGAACCCGCCCCGCCCAAGCCCTGCAGGGAGACTTTTGCTGGATAGCCTCAGGCAAAGGCTAGATTAGCAACTCCCTAGAGATCCAGGAGCCAGGAAGCCCAGAGGTCAGAGTGGGACCATCCAGTATGCAGCTCCATGGAACCATGAAAGACACACTTAGGGGGCAGACTCAGTGAGCACCAAAGCCCTATTGAAGCAAGTCTTGCCCCAGAGGGGTGTCTCCAGCACAGAAGTCCTCCCACTGCAGACACAGCTGATTCTCACAGCCAATTGGCCTGTAGTTCAATTCCTCCCAGTGATAACTACAACAATCAAGGCTTATCTACAACAAGACTGTGCACAAAGCCCACAAGGGGGTGCACCAAGAGTGTCTACCTCAGGTAATT
Source organism: Myotis lucifugus (assembly GCF_000147115.1). Classification (NCBI taxonomy): domain Eukaryota; kingdom Metazoa; phylum Chordata; class Mammalia; order Chiroptera; family Vespertilionidae; genus Myotis; species Myotis lucifugus. The sequence continues at coordinate 4,908,883 of NW_005871108.1, forward strand.
GGGACACTTAGCACAGAAAGGCACTCTACCGACACAGCGAAGATTAAAAAATGCCGAGACAAAGAAACAGGACACAAATGACAGAAATGGAGGAAAGCAAAATGCTGGATATAGAGTCAAAACCACACTTTTAAGGTCTTTAAAGAACTGTTTAGAAGCTGCCGATAAATTTGAGTAAAGGCCCTTCGAAAAAGACTGGTGAGACCACCAATAAATGTAGTGAGATC
>NW_005871108.1:4909441-4914484 GCF_000147115.1 Myotis lucifugus
GGTGCCAGAAGAAGAGAGAGAGCAAGACATTGAAAACCTATTTGAAGAAATAATGACAGAAAACTTCCCCTACCTGGTGAAAGAAATAGACTTCCAAGTCCAGGAAGCGCATAGAACCCCAAACAAAAGGAATCCAAAGAGGACCACACCAAGACACATCATAATTAAAATGCCAAGAGCAAAAGACAAAGAGAGAATCCTAAAAGCAGCAAGAGAATGAAAATCAGTTACCTACAAGGGAGTACCCATACGACTGTCAGCTGATTTCTCAACAGAAACTTTGCAGGCCAGAAGGGAGTGGCAAGAAATATTCAAAGTGATGAACAGTGGGAACCTTCAACCGAGATTACTTTATCCAGCAAAGCTATCATTCAGAAGTGAAGGTCAGATAAAGAGCTTCACAGATAAGGAAAAGCTAAAGGAGTTCATCACCACCAAACCAGTATTATATGAAATGCTGAAAGGTATCCTTTAAGAAGAGGAAGAAGAAGAAAAAGGTAAAGATACAAATTATGAACAACAAACATGCATCTATCAACAAGTGAATCTAAAAATCAAGTGAATAAATAATCTGATGAACAGTATGAACTGGTGATTATAATAGAATCAGGGACATAGAAAGGGAATGGACTGACTATTCTTGGGGAGGAAAGGGTTGTGGGGGATGCGGGAAGAGATTGGACAATAATCGTGCACCTATGGATGAGGACAGTGGGTGGGGAGTGGCAAGTGGACATCCCCCAAGGGCTCCTGGGCTGCCAGAGGGATGTCTGACTGCCAGCTTAGGCCCGATCCCCTCAGGGAGCGGGCCAAAGCCAGCAGGTGGACATCCCCCAAGGGGTCCCAAACTGCGAGTGGGCACAGGCCGGGCTTGTGCATCGGGCCTCTAGTTTTTAATAAAAGGAAATATAAGAGGGGTCATCATTATTGATCCCTTGGACATGAAAAGGATAATAAGGAATACTATGAATAACATGCCCACAAATTTGATTATCTAGATCAGCAATTTTCAACCTTTTTCATCTCATGGAACACACAAACTAATTAATAAAATTCTGTGGCACACCAAGTAGATATATAGATGGCCAATAAGCACAGGAAAAGATGCTCAACATCACTAGTCATCAGGAAAATCAAATCCAAAATGAGATACAACTTTATACCTACTAGAATGGCTATAATTAAAAAGACAGGTAATAACAAGTGTTGATAAGGGTGTGGAGAAATTGGAACCCTCATAAATTACTGGTGGGAATGTAAATGGTACAGCCACTTTGGAAAAAGGGTTTGGCAGTTTGTAAAAAAAGTTAAATATAGAATTACCATATTGAGCCAAAAGAAATGAAAACAGATATCCATGCAAAATCTTGTACACAAAAATTCATAGCAGCATTATTCATAATAACCCAAAAGTGGGAGAAAAACAAGTCTACCAACTGATGAATGGATTTAAAAAATATAATACACATATATAATGGAACATAAAAAGAAATGGCAATAAAAAGAAATGGAAGTACTGATATTTGCTACAACATGGACAAATCTTGAGAACATTATACTAAGTGAAAGAGGCCAGCCACAATGAGCCACATATTGTTTGATTCTAACAACGTGAAATGCTCAAAATAGGCAAATCCAAAAAGACACAAAGTAAATTAGTGGTTGCCTAGGGCCTGAGAGAAGATGATGGGGGGTGGGGGGGAGGAGGGAAAATGGGGAATGATTACCAACTGATTATAGTGTTTCTTTTGGGGTGATGAAATATCCTAAAATTGATTGTGGTGATAGATGCATAATTCATGTATATGGTAAAACACTGACTTGTACATTTAAACTAGAGGCCCGGTGCACGAAGGGGGAGGGTGGTCCCTCAGCCCGGCCTGCACCCTCTCGCAATCCGGGACCGCTGGCTCCTAACCACTCGCCTGCCTGCCTGATTGCCCCTATCCACCTCTGCCTGCCTGCCTGATCGCCCCTAACCACTCACCTGCCTGCCTGATCGCCCCTAACTGCTTGCCTGCCTGCCTGATCGCCCCTAACCGCCTCTGCCTCGGTCCCCACTGCCACGGCTTTGTCCAGAAGGATGTCCAGAATAACGTCCGGAAGGTCATTTGGCTGTCCGGTCTAATTAGCATATTATGCTTTTATTATTATAGATGGCTTACTTGTATAGCATGTAAATTACATCTCAATAAAGGTGTTATAACTTCAACAAAGATATAGGAAATATAAAAAATAGAACAGCAAAAAAAAAAAAAAAAAACACCCAGTCAGAAATGAAGAATAAACTAACTGAAATGAAGAATACATTAGAGAGAATAAACAGTGGAATAGATAAAGCAGAGGATCAAACCAGAGATTTGGAAGATAAGGAAAAGGAAAACACCTAATTAGAACCGCAAAAGGAAAAGAGAATCCAAAAAGATGACGATAGTATAAGGAGCCTTTGAGACAACTTCAAGCACACCAACAGTCACATCATGAAGGTGCAGGAAGGAGAAGAGAGAAATAAACTGAAAACCTATTTGGGAGAGAACCAATATGGTGGCATAGGTAAACTTGGGTACTCCCCGCCTCCCACAACTACATCAAAATTACAACTAAAATACAGAACCACCATAATTCGGAACTGCCTGAAATCTGGCTGAATGGAGTCCTACAACTAGAGAAGTAAGAAGAAAGCACAGCCTGGGTAAAAAATATAATACACATATATAATGGAACATAAAAAGAAATGGCAATAAAAAGAAATGGAAGTACTGATATTTGCTACAACATGGACAAATCTTGAGAACATTATACTAAGTGAAAGAGGCCAGCCACAATGAGCCACATATTGTTTGATTCTAACAACGTGAAATGCTCAAAATAGGCAAATCCAAAAAGACACAAAGTAAATTGTGGCTCAGTGATTGAGCATCAACCTAGGAACCAGAAGGTCACAGTTCAATCCCAGTCTGGGCACATGCATGGGTTACGGCAGGGGTCCTCAAACTATGGCCCACGGGCCACATGCAAATACAAATATTGTATTTGTTCCCGTTTTGTTTTTTTACTTCAAAATAAGATATGTGCAGTGTGCATAGGAATTTGTTCATAGTTTTTTTTTAAACTATAGTCCAGCCCTCCAACAGTCTGAGGGACAGTGAACTGGCCCCCTGTTTAAAAAGTTTGAGGACCCCTGGGTTACGGGCTTGATCCCCAGTGGGGGGCATGCAGGAGGCAGCCGATCAATGATTCTCTCTCACCACTGATGTTTCTATCTCTCTCCCTCTCCCTTCCTCTTTGAAATCAATAAAAAAAAATATTTTAAAAGATAAAATTAAAAAAAAGAAGAAAGCACATTGAGACTGGTAGAAGGGGTGGGGGCACAGAATGGCTGGTCCCACAACTACATGTGGTGTTTTTAATTGGGAGGGATATCTTGGCTGCAGAGGCCTCACATGAGGAGCAAGGGATCCTAGCCCCACACCAGATCCTTCAGCACAGAGCTGGGAAGAGAAGTCCTGGTAACTCCAGGCTGTAAAAAACAGTGGGGATTGTGGCTATGTGACACATAGGCTGCTGGAGACCCAGGCAGTTCCTCTTAAAGGGCCAGCACATGAACTTACACAGACTGGCTCCCTCTGAGCTCCTGTGCTGGGGCAGCAGCTTGGGCGGATCCAGAGACATAGAGAGAGGAATTGCATTATCTGGCATTGGAGCAAGAACTCAGGGGCTGCTTTCTCCCAGACAGGGGTCCTCGTAGGGGTCATTGTTCCTATGCTGAGACCTCCCCTGTTGCAGAACTTCTATCAGCCTGGCTCACACTGTTTACTCAGCCCTAGTGAGACCCTGCCCCATCCAATTTGCAGCTCCACCCAAGCTATTTGCAGTAGCTTTTCTGTATGAATGGCCTGTCCTGACTCAGGCTTCAAACTTCCCTAAAATCTCTAAAACAACCAGCAGCTGGAGTTAGAGTACCTCATACCTATCAATAAGAGGCTCAAGACCCGCCACTAGCACCGGCCTGCCTTGCTTCACGGCTGGGCCTCATCTGGACATTTCCAAGCCCAACACAAGTCGCAGCCATCTGCAGATCTCTCTGTAGCTCTGGCCAGGTGGCTAGCTTCAGACCATACCAGATTACAACTCTACATATCCAGGAGCAACACACTCAAGAGGCAGACTCAATGAGCACCAAAACCCCACTGAAGCAAGTCCTGCACAGCAGCTCTTCACAACTGGCCCTCACAGCCAATTGGCCTAGAGGTCAATTCCTCCCAGTGACGCCAATAGCAGTCAAAGCTCAACTACAACAAGACTGTGCACACAACCCACACAGGAGCACACCTAGAGTGACCAGCTCAGGTGACTGGGGAGGCTGAGCCACTAGGCCCTACAAAACATCTACTACACCAGGCCACTCTACCAATTCCAATAGACATAGCAGCTCTACCTAATACATAGAAATAAACACAAGGAAGCAGCCAACATGCAGAGACAAAGAAACGTGTCACAAATGAGAGAACAGAAGAAATCTCCAGAAAAAGAACTAAATGAAATGGAAGCAAACAAACTACTAGATCCAGAGTTCAAAACAATGGTTATAAGGATGCCCAAGGATCTTAATGAGAGCTTCAAGGGACTGAGTAAGAATTTCAAATAAATGAAAAAGGACCAGTCAGAAATTAAGCATATACTAATTGAAATAAAGAATAATTTACAGGGATTCAACAGTAGAGTAGAGGGTTCCAAGAGTCAAATCAATGATTTGGAAAATGAGGAAGCAAAAACACCCAATCAAAAGAGCAAAAAGAATCCAAAAGTATAAAGACAGTGTAAGGAGCCTCTGGGACAACTTCAAGCGTACCAACTTCACATTATGGGGGTGCCAGAATGAGAAGAGAGAGAGCAAGAAATGGAAAACCTATTTGAAGAAATAATGACAGAAAACTTCCCCTACCTGGTGAAAGAAATAGACTTACAAGTCCAGAAAGTGCAGAATCCCAAACAAGAGGAACCCAAAGAAGTCCACACCAAGACACATCATAATTAAAATGC
>NW_005871108.1:4914594-4918536 GCF_000147115.1 Myotis lucifugus
TATTTTTTTTATTGATTTCAGAGAGGAAGGGAGAGGGAGAGGAAGAGAGAGAAACATCCATGATGAGAGAGAATCATGGATCGGCTGCCTCCTGCACGCCCCCCACTGGGGATTGAGCCTGCAACCCGGGCATGTGCCCTGACCGGGAATCAAATGTAACAAAGTTAGGCAAGACCACTACAGAGAAAACTAGAAAAAATTATCAAAAGAAATTAAGATCAAACCAAAGAAAACAAGAAGAGGAAAGGGAACGGGGAGTAGGGAACAGGGGAAAAAAGAATAAAAGTATTATATTTAATAGATAAAATGCAATCTGAACACAATCTCAATCAAAATATTGTTGTAAAACTGTAAGGCTCATTATAAAATGTTATGGAAATGGCAAAGGGCCAAGAAGAGCCAAGGAATCTTAAAGATAACTAAGTAGAAGAAGCTACTCCTATTCAATATACTATAGACAAAATCAACACAAAGTTACAGAAAACAAGACAATGTGTCAGTACAAGGATAGACAGATTAGTGAATCATAATAACATGAGACACACAAAGGTGGCACTAAAAAAGTAAGGGGGAGATAAAAGAGACTTTTCAGCCCTAACCAGTTTGGCTCAGTGGATAGAGCGTCAGCCTGCAGACTGAAAGGTCCCAGGTTCGATTCTGGTCAAGGGCATGTACCTTGGTTGTTGGCACATCCCCAGTAGGGGGTGTGCAGGAGGCATCTGATTGATGTTTCTCTCTCATCGATGTTTCTGACTATCTCTCTCCCTTCCTCTCTCTAAAAAATCAATAAAATATATTTTTTAAAAAAGAGGGACTTTTCAATAAATAACAATGGGTCACACTAATATCTATATAGAAAAGCTCACACCACACCCCAAAATCAATTCCAGGTAGAGTGTATATTTAAATATAAAAGATGAAACAATAATGCTTCTAAAAGACAAACAGAATATCTTCATGACCTTGAACTAGGCAAATACAACATGCACTAACATAAGGAAGATAGTGATACCATGAGTTGAATTAAAATTAAGCACTTCTGTTCAGCAAAAGATCTTTTTAGAGACTGAAAAGACAAGCCACCAAATGAGAGAAAGTATCTGCCAAGCTATTAGGAAATGAAAAAAATTAAAGTCAATGAACCTCCCCCCCCCCCGCCCCCGCCACACACACACACCAAAAAATGCAAAAAATGTGCAAAAGATTTAAACAGGCAATCCACCAAACAGGGTGTCCAAATGGCCAATAAACATATGAGAAGGTGCTTAACCTCCTTAGCCAACAGGGAAACACAAATTAAGGTCATGAGACCATTGCACACACATAAGAATGGTTCAAGTTAAGACTGACAACACCGTGCATTAGCAAGGACATGGAACAACAGCAACCCATACACTGCTAGTGGGAATGTAAATTAGTACAACCACTTGGTAAACTGTTCTGTAATGGCTATTGATGCTGAACCTATGCATATCCTATAACCCAGCAATTCCAAGTATATATCCAACCGAAATTGTGCATATACACATCAAGAAACATATACAAGAATGTACTTATAAACATCATTTATAATAGCCCCAAACTGGAAAACTCCCAAATACTCATCGAAAATAGAATAAATTGTGGTTTGTTAATACAATAGAATACCATACAGAAAATGAACTACAGCTTCACCATCAGCAGGGATGAACCTAACAATGTTGATTGAAAGAAGGCCAACATCCCCCGAGGGGTCCCGTATTGCGAGAGGGTGCAGGCCAGCACCAGGCCTCTAGTATTTTAATGTTTATCTACATAGTGTATATTGGGCACAATGAATAAAAAGACTTTCATCAATGCATATTATGGCTAAATTTCAGAATACTAGAGGAGGGGGGGAGGAGAAGAGATGGGGGAGAGGGTATCCTAAAAAGCTTTCAGGGGCTGAGGTATGGGGAAATAGGTCATATACAAAGGACCAGAAATCAGAACAGAATCTCCCAAAGTTATACCAAATGCTTAAATATAGTGGAATAACACCTTAAAAATGTAAAGGAAAAAGACTTCCAAATTAAAATCTTTACCCAGCTAAACTAAATAGACAAGTGTAAGAATGAAAGACCTTTTCAGACACACAAGCTTTTAAGAAAAAGTTGCCCTAACTGGTTTGGCTCACTGGATAGAGTGTCGGCCTGCAGACTGAAGGGTCCCAGGTTCAATTCCAGTCAAGGGCATGTACCTTGGTTGCGGGCACATCCCCAGTGGGGAGTGTGCAGGAGGCAGCTGATCGATGTTTCTCTCTCGTCGATGTTTCTAACTCTCTATCCCTCTCCCTTCCTCTCTGTAAAAAAATCAATAAAATATATTTTTTTAAAAAGAAAAAAAAAAAAGAAAGAAAAGAAAAAGTTATCTCCCATGTACTCCTTCTTAGGAGGCTACTAGAGAATACACTACCTGAGAAAAAGGGAGACAGGATTCAGGAAACAGAATCTAAACATGAGAAAAATAAAATGCTCTGAATTTGGTGACAGGAAATCCCAAGAATTCAGCTGTTTAGCTGTCCAAGCAAGGAACTTGTTCAAACTGGAGCAGAAGGATGGAGAATTCTAATGATTTTTCTCTCTTTTTTAAAAATATTTTTTATTGATTTTTAGGGAGAGGGAGAGAGAGAAACATCAATCGGCTGCCTCCTGCATGCCCCCTACCAAGATCAAGTCCAAAACCCCAAAACCTGGGCATGTGCACTGACTGGGAATAGAACTGGCAACCTTTTGGTGCAAGGCTGACACCCAACCAACTGAGCCACACTGGCCAGGGCTAAGAAGGATTTCTTTAAAAAAGGGGGGGGTGGGTGGGGAGGAGAGTTTTAGAATTGTGGAATAAATTGTATGAACACAAAAAGCCAAGGCAATTTTTAAAAGATTATTAATTTAAAAAGCCAGATTCAAAAGGCTACATATGGATATGATTCCATTTCTAGGACAGTCTATAGAGAAAACAGACGAGCAGTTGCCAGAGGTTGGGGTTGAAAAGGATTTGACTACTATGTGGGAATTTTCTATATCCTAACTAGTGGTGGTCACAGGACTGTATACATTTATCAAAATGTATACATAGAAATACATACTAAAAATGGTGAATTTTGAGGAGACCAAGATGGCGGCATAGGTAAACACCGGAGATTGCTGCCGCAAACAACCACTTCAAAAATACAACTAAAAGACGGAACGGACATCACCCAGAACCACAGGAAGGCTGGCTGAGGAGAGACTCTTCAACTAGAAGGAAAGACAACAGCATACCGAGGCTCAGAGGAGGCACAGTGTGGAAAATATAAAGGTGCAGAGGTGCGCGCGCAAAGCGGGCTGGTGGCTGAGGGCGCGGTTGTTGTTTTCAATCAGGAGGGAGTCTCAGACTCTGAGCTCCAGATCCAGGCGAGTCTCTAGGGACTCAGACTCAAAAGGGAGAAGCGGGATTGTCTGGCATCGGTTGGAACGTGAGGGCAGCTTTCTCTCCGAAGTTTGCAGCGGCTGCCGGGGTTCTGAGAAGCAGAGCCTCTGGGAACGGGACTGAGAGCAGCCATAACTGCTCCCTCTGCCCGCCCTGTTGATCCCGTGCGACCCGCCCAAGCCCTGCGCAGAGCCATTTGCCGGATCGCCTCAGGCAAAGGCTAGATTAGCACCTCTCCAGAGGACAGAAGTTTTCCCGAGGCAGACACAGCTGATTCTCACAGCCAGTCGGCCTGGTGGTCAAATCCCTCTAGTATTAACTACAACAATCAAGGCTTAACTAGAACAAGACTGTGCACAAAGACCACAAGGGGGTGCACCAAGAAAGCATAAAAAATGCGGAGACAAAAAAACATGACAGAAATGGAGGATATGGAGCTAAAAAACGCAATTTTGAGGGATTGCAATAATGTGCTAGAAGCTGCCAATAAACCTGATGAGAGCCTCACGAAAT
>NW_005871108.1:4918636-4926575 GCF_000147115.1 Myotis lucifugus
AAGTAAATAAATTGAGAGTCTAGACCAGTGATGGCGAGACCTTTTGCGCTCGGGGTGTCAGCATTTTGAAAAACCCTAACTTAACTCTGGTGCCGTGTCACATACAGAAATTTTTTGATATTTGCAACCATAGTAAAACAAAGACTTATATTTTCGATATTTATTTTTTATATTTCAATGCCATTTAACAAAGAAAAATCAACCAAAAAAATGAGTTCGCGTGTCACCTCTGACACGCGTGTCATAGGTTCGCCATCACTGGTCTAGACACTGACCAGAGTGTGATCATGAACTGTGGGGCCACAAGTGACTATGACGACTAGTTTTTAAAAGAAATCATAGAAAACGCCTTCACAAAACACACCACAACGGATTCCAGATCTATCAGGTCTTTATATTAAAAATGCTGAAATGGCCCGGCCGGCGTGGCTCAGGGTTGAGCGTCGACCTATGAACCAGGAGGTCAGGGTTCGATTCCCGGTCAGGGCACATGCCTGGGTTGTGGGCTCCATCCCCAGTGTGGGGCCTGCAGGAGACAGACGGTCCATGATTCTCTCTCATCATGGATGCTTCTCTCTCTCTCTCTCTCTCTCTCTCTCTCTCTCTCTCTCCTCTTCCTTCCTCTCTGAGATCAATAAAAATATGTGAAAAAAAGAAAAAAAACATATATTTTAATGTTTCTTGGGGGATGAAAGGCAACCATTACAGAATTTTAAAAATGCTGAAACGATAAAATACTGGGAAAAGTATCGATTAGTTGTCATATAAACCTGATATAGGAAAGACTGCCCTACACATGTCAACAAAGGTAGACACTATAAAGCAGTGGTTCTCAACCTGTGGCTGCACATTACAAGCGTACCAACATCAGAATTATAGGGGTGCCAGAAGAAGAGAGAGAGTGAGATATTGAAAACCTATTTGAAGAAATAATGACAGAAAACTTCCCCCACCTGGTGAAAGAAATAGACTTACTAGTCCAGGAAGCACAGAGAACCCCAAACAAAAGGAATCCAAAGAGGACCACACCAAGACACATCATAATTAAAATGCCAAGAGCAAAAGACAGAGAATCTTAAAAGCAGCAAGAGAAAGAAACTCAGTTACCTACAAGGGAATACCCATACGACTGTCAGCTGATTTCTCAACAGAAACTTTGCAGGCCAGAAGGGAGTGGCAAGAAATATTCAAAGTGATGAATGCCAAGAACCTACAACCAAGATTACTTTATCCAGCAAAGCTATCATTCAGAAGTGAAGGCCAGATAAAGAGCTTCACAGACAAGGAAAAGCTAAAGGAGTTCATCACCACTAAACCAGTATTATACGAAATGCTGAACGGTATCCTTTAAGAAGAGGAAGAAGAAAAAGGTAAAGATACAAATTGTGAACAACAAACATGCATCTATCAACAAGTGAATCTAAAAATCAAGTGAATAAATAATCTGATGTACAGAATGAACTGGTGATTATAATGAATCAGGGACATAGAAAGGGAATGGACTGACTATTCTTGGGGGGGAAAGGGGAGTGGGAGATGCGGGAAGAGACTGGACAAAAATCGTGCACCTATGGATGAGGACAGTGGGTGGGGAGTGAGGGCGGAGGGTGGGGCGGGAACTGGGAGGAGGGGAGTTATGGGAGGGAAAAGAAAAAGAGGAACAAATGTAATCTGAACAATAAAGATTTAATAAAAAAAATGGTGAATTTTACTGTTTATATTTATATCTCGATTTAAGAAATAGGGGGGAAAGGGTGGCTTTTAACTCTAAGAAAAATTTAAAAATTCTAAAACAAAAATAATTGAATACAATTGCTGTAAATAATATCATCATCACCATTGTAATATAAATACTTAACACCAACACCCCAAACTATGATAGAACTACAACAGGAGAATGATGGACACAAAACATGTGGCACAGGTGGCTGTGAATTAAATTTTAATCTTCTACAATAGGAAAATAGATGTCTAAAATTTAAGTCAGTAAACAGCCTTATAAGCATGCTATTCAGAAATACTGGCTCTCCTGTTTCCTGGACCCTTCCTTGCAAAAGAAATAGCTACAGTGACAGTGGTTGCCTGGGGGGTGGGGTGAGGGGGGGACGGGGACATGGGAGTGAAAAACAAGGCAGGGCACTGCTGGTTTTTTTTGTTTTGTTTTGAATATATTTTTATTTATTTCAGAGAGGAAGGGAAAGGGAGATAGAAACATCAATGATGAGAGAGGATCATTGATCGGCTGCCTCCTGCGCGCCCCACACTGGGTATCGAACCCACAACCGAGGCATGTGCTCTGACTGGGAATCGAATGGTGACCTCCTGGTTCACAGGTAGAAGCTCAATCGCTGAGCCACGCTGGCAGGGCAGGGCACTGCTGTTTGTTATAAGGCTCATGATACTGAGAGATCTTCACGATCATATTCTAGGTATTCAACGTCACAAGGCATCTACTCTCATTTTAAAATAATCATTTGGATTTTGTTTTCCTTGTGAACAGCTGAGTACTGATGAAAGAGCCAACATCCAGTCATCTTCAAAGTTTGAATTTTTGGCAGGTGTTGTATGGGTTTTTTCTCTTGGAGCACTTGTGGTTTAACAGTTTATATGTGATAATCTCTTACATCATGCTACTAAGGCTATCAACCTGTTTAGTGAATGTGACATTTATAGTTTTCACGGACTTATTTTGTCTTTATTGCACTTTTCTTTTTAAATAATTAAAGGCTGAATTCTATATACACCAATGTACATTCTTTGTTTAATCCTAAGTGTAAGATATCTATACCTCAAAATATCATATTAAGTGCAAGGAAATAGCCATCTTAAAGGATAATTAATGAAGATTAAATACCTTATGTTATTCTGATAACAAATGGGAACCAATGATTAGTTGTGTCCACTTTAATAGGATTTGTTTTGTTTCAATATAATTAGAAATGAAATTTATGGCCTGTGAATACAAAAACTTCCTATTAAGATTAATGATATTTATTTATATTTTTAATTTGAGAATTTATCCTATCCAGGGGTTTTTCAGTATCAAATTACCTTGACCGGCAGGGGAAGACTATATTTGACTTAAACCCCTAAGGTTTCACAAATACTAATGCTTATTAGAATAATGGTAAAACAAGTAGCACCTACTGAATATTTTTTTTTAAGGGAGGAGTCCATCTAAGTAAAAAATATGAAGTAATTAACACTCGGGAAAACAGGAATTTTGATATGGCAATAATCATTAAAAAAAACAATGACTGGCATTTGGAAAACAGAACAAGGATGTCATAACCCAGGAGTATCTGAAGCAGTATCTCTAGGTGTTGTAGGTAAGAAATATGGATTTGGTTCTAACTGCAATGAGATGGCATTGGAGGGTCTGATTTGCTTTATGGATCAAATGTGCTGAGAAGTGTGAATAAGCTCTGTAAGTGCTAAAGCATCATACCAGCATATTTTATTACCTGAACAGAGGACAAACTGAAAGGGAGATGGAAATAAGGCACACTAAAATCTAAGTGGGACAGGCCTATTCTAAACCATGTGGCCAGGAGTCTTCTCCAAGGCTTCTCTTAAGTTCCATTTAGGGAAATGGGCAAGACTTGGGGAAGGAAGATCATCTTCGGTGGAAGAGGAATCAGGAATATTATTTTTGACATATTAAGTTTGAGATGTCCATTAGATATCTAACTGGAGGTGATGAGAAGGTATTTGGGTATACCCATCTGGAGTAAAAGGGAAGATATCAGGATGGACATATAGATTTAGGATCCATCAGAATATAGAGTACTTATTAAAAACAATACTCACTAACCTTTACAGCATGCTTATTGTGTTTCAGACACTATTTAGGTGCTTATATGTATTAACTCACTTGTTCCTAACCTTAACAGATTAGCCCCATGACTGTCCCTATTTTACAAATGAAATGAGATATAAAGAAATTAAGTAGTTTGCCCAGAGACACATAGCAAGCATGGGCCAGAGCTGGGATTCAAACCTATGTAATCTGATTCCAGAATTCTTTAAAGCCACTGGACTGTTTGGGAGTAGATAGAACATGACTGAGGAGGAGGAAGACTGTGCCCTCAAAGTATTTCATTTCAAACAATTTACTGAGACCTGAGTTCCTATCAAGTGTCTGGCACCATTTCAGTCTCTGCAGATGTAAAGAAAAATAAGAAAAAGTCCCTCAAGAAGATAATGTCCCTAATAGCTGCAGGTTGACAGCAACTTTTAATGAACATCTGCTATGTGTCACACACTTGCCAAGTATTTTAGACGTATCATTTCACTTAATCCTCCTAACAACACTATGAGGTAGATGTTATTGCCATTTTAGAAATAAGGAAACTGAGGTTATACAACGTAGGTCACTCAACTAGTGAATGACAGAACTAGGGTTCAATCTAGGTCCATCTTGAAAATCTGGTCTTTTCCAAAGATTTCCTGTTACATATTACAACGTGGGTGAACCTTAAGGACATTATTCTAAGTGAATGATTCCACTCATATGAGTTATCTAAAGTATTCAAATTCACAGAAACAGAAAGTTGAGTGGTAGTTACCAGAGACTGAGGGGGAAGGGGGAGGGTTGCCTACTGGGTATAGAATTTCAGATTTTCATTTTTTAAAAATATATTTTTATTGATTTCAGAGAAGGAGAGGGAGAGACAGAAACATCAATGATAAGAGAGAATCATTGATTGGCTGCCTCTTGCACGCCCCCTACTGGGTATTGAGCCTGCAACCAGGGCATGTGCCCTTGACGGGAATAGAACCAGGACCCTTCAGTCCCACAGGCTGACGTTCTATCCACTGAGCTAAACCATCTAGGGCAGTGGTTCTCAACCTTCCTAATGCCCCGACCCTTTAATACAGTTCCTCATGTTGTGGTGACCCCCAATTTCATTGTTACAAATTGAACATAATTAAAGCATAGTGATTAATCACAAAAACAATATGTAATTATATATGTGTTTTCCGATGGTCTTAGGCGACCCCTGTGAAAGGGTCGTTCGACCCCCAAAGGGGTTGCGACTCACAGGTTGAGAACCGCTGATCTGGGTTAGAATTTCAGATTTTCAAGATGAAAAAATTCTGGCGACCTGTTTCACAACAATGTGAATATACTTAACACTACTGAACTGTACACCTAAAAATGGTTAAGATCGTACATGCTATTTTTTTTTATATCACAGTTTAAAAAAATTTTTTTTTAATCTGGTCTTTCCTATTATAGCTCATACCATAATGGATATGCTTACTGTGCTATAGAAATACCTGTGAGGCCCTGGCCAGTGTGGCTCAGTTGGTTAGAGCATCGTCCTGTGCACTGAGGGTCTTGGGTTTGATTCCCAGTCAGAGCATATACCCAGGTTGCAGTTAGATCCCCAGTCAGGGCAAGGTTGGGGTGAATACAGGGAGGCAACCAATTGAGGTTTCTCTCACATAGATGGTTCTCTCTCTCTCTCTCTCCTTCCCTCCCTCCCTCGCTCCCTCGCTCCCTCCCTCCCTCCCTCCTTTACTCTCTCTTTAGAATCAATGAAAAACATATCCTCTGGTGAAGATTTAAAAAAGAAAAGAAATACCTTTGCAGAACTAATTTATTCTGCAATATGGAGGAGAGAGAGGGTGGGAGGTGTGGCAAAGAAGAAATCAAGGAAAGTTACCAGGAAAGGATACATTTGAAAGATGAAGGTCCCATGGACATAAGACACTGGGGGGGTAGGGGTGGCCAGGGGATTGTCAAGGGTGGGGGAAAAAAGGAGATATATGTAATACCCTTTGTAATACTTTAAGCAATAAAACAATAAAAAATAAATTAAAAAATTAAAAAAAAAAGAAAGCTGAAGGTCCCCACTTTATCTTCACTACAGTTCTGCAAAGGTGTCTCCATCTCCACCTCTGAAATAGTTCCTACACCTGTATACTGTATCATCACAACCATCAGCCTAAACCAGTGGTTCTCAACCTTCTGGCCCTTTAAATACAGTTCTTCATGTTGTGACCTAACCATAAAATTATTTTCGTTGCTACTTCATAACTGTAATGTTGCTACTGTTATGAATCGTAATGTAAATATCTGATATGCAGGATGGTCTTAGGCGACCCCTGTGAAAGGGTTGTTTGACGCCAAAGGGGTCGCGACCCACAGGTTGAGAACCGCTGGCAGGAGCCTTCTAAGCTGAACTCCTCCAGTCTCCTCCCATTCCAAATAATCCAACACTGAAAATAAATTAAGTGTCCTAAATTGCTCCATTCACTATGCTTAAGAACTCTTGTGCCTCTCCATTGCCCTCAGAACATACAGGATTATCAAGATGGTGTTTAGGAGCAAATTATCTAACCTTTCAGTGCCTTAGTTATCTCATCTGTGTTAAGGGATGAGTCCTGACATTGAATTAAAAAAAACCTGAGGATTAAATAAAAACATTGTATACCTTGCACAATGTTTGAGCCAAAGTATCTGATCAGTAAGGAGAGTTAGCTCCCTTTCTGCCTGTCCTAATACCCAACTCAGTAAGGCACTTTGGTTTAAAGAAGGATAGAGCAAGTATTTCCAGGATCTCCTTAAGGCAGATAGAGAAGAAGGCCAGCGGGAAAAAGTTGCTCATCTATGGTTATCCCTATGTCCAGGAAAATACTGCTCACCCAGAACGGCTTCATCTGTAAACCTCCATACAAAGTGACCACCTAGTCTTTATGTTATTCTGTTCTTCTAATCATGAGTAAACACTACAAAATGGCTCAAGATTAACACACATATACGAAGTTACACTGTAGAAAGTCTCACTCCCATATTCTCTCCATCTACACAATTGCCACCACACTCCCACCAACCACTTTATTACTTTTTTGTGTATCCTTCAAGTTTCTTTATGGCCCCAGCCGGTTTGGCTCAGTAGATAGAGCGTCGGCCTGCGGACTAAAGGGTCCCAGGTTCAATTCCAGTCAAGGGCACATGCCAGGTTGCGGGCTTGATCCCCAGTGGGGGGTGTGCAGGAAGCAGCTGATCAATGATTCTTATCATTAATGTTTCTATCTCTCCCTCCCTCTCCCTTCCTCTCTGAAATCAATAAAAAAATATATTTTTTAAAAAAGTTTCTTTATGCAAAAGCTGTCTTTAAATTAAGTTAATGTTTTACTGGTGTGTTTACAATTTAAGTTCTGGGAACATGGAAGGGGATGGGAAGGAGCAAGGAGCTTAAGTCATTCATCCTGCTTTACCCTAAAGCAATGGCCTTCGTTCGTTAAAAAAATAAAATAAAATAATCATACGTTGGGCGCCTATTATAAACCAGATACCAAATATAGCATTAATATTAACTGATTACCCTTCTGCCCTTACTATGCACCGGAAACGCATGTAATGCTTTACACAATACACTCCTCTGACCCCCACAACACCCTGAGGTAGGTTACTAATTATTATCTCCATTTTACACATGGGGGAAACCGAGGCAGAGAAGGTCACTTGCCCACGCAAGAGAGCGCAGGGCTTTGCATCCAGGCCCGACACCACTCTTAACCAGGACACTGCATCGGCCAACAGATCCCGTACCCGCACCCGCTGGAGCAAAGCCTACCATGAGATACTGGTGAGAAAAATGGGGCAGACAACAAAGAAATATGTAATTACACACTGAGAAAGTAATGTGGACGAAACACACTCAGGACTGTGACTGCACAACAATGAGGCCCCCTTGGGGCGGGGGGTCCAGGAAAGGCCCCTGTGAGAGAATGACATAACGATAAACTTAGGAACACGGAGGGGCTGGAACGATGACCGCCCGCCCCAGTCACTGGACGAGGCGGAAACTCGAGGCGCGCAGGACCGAAGCAGACTCGCCGGAGTCCCCAGACGTGCGGACGTGGCGCAGGGAAGGCAGGACTCAGAGAATGATGCGGGCTCGCACAGCTATCCAATGGAGTATAG
>NW_005871108.1:4927003-4937906 GCF_000147115.1 Myotis lucifugus
TCTACGGGGCGGCAGAGGGGTCGCCGCAGCGCCCCAGCGGCCGTCGGTGGAGGCGCAAGCCGCGTGGCAGGGACTGTGTGCGCCGAGGAGGCTGCTGGGAAATGTAGTCTTGGTTCCAGACGGGGCAGGTGCGTTGAGAACTTCGCTGCCTCGGTTTTTTTTTTTTCGGGCCCCTGGGTGCGCCATTTCGGCGACGAGGTCCCCCAGGTCTAGGACGAGTCCTGCTTGCGCACTCTCCTATTTCTTGTCTGTTTGGGGACGTTACAGCCAACTGGCCTGGGAAAGATCCTGGGCTCCAGGCCAGGAATCTCTTGTAATTCCTCACTGTCTTTCCGCCCTGGACTCTCCGCCGACCTCGACTCCCTGCGCAATTTCCTTGTTAGTTCATTCAGTCAGCAGTTATTGGGAGCCTATTCAGCCAATAAATAGTTCTTAGGGGCCTGCTTTGCACCTGGCACTGAGCAGGTCACTGGCAATACAGTGGTGCGCAGAACAGACTAGATATCCTGATTGGGAATGCAGGTTTCACGGGAAGACGGCAAGTCCGTACATAAATAAACGCACAATAACTGGGTAAATTGTGAAACTGGGTAGGTTGCAGTGAAGTTAAACGAAATAATGGAAGGGAAAGGGATTGGTAAATTGCGATGTCATATTCTGTCAGAGGAAACTTGACTATTCAGCGAGGTTTTTATATATCATATACTGAAAATAACCTAAATATTCATCAATAGGTGACTGGTTAAATGAACCATGGTTCATTTATATAGTAGAATACTATGCAGTCACTAAAAGAAATATGCACACACACTCTGATATAGGAAAATGTTCATGACACAGTTAAAAAAAAGCTCATGGAAGACCAATATGTGTCATGTGATCCAATTTGTATAAAAATTATCTACTTACATAAATTTTTAAAAAATATCTTTTTATTGATTTCAGAGAGAAGGGAGAGGGAGAAAGAGATAGAAACATCAATGATGAGAGAGAATCATTGATTGGCTGCCTCGTGCACACCCTCTACTGGGGATCCAGCGGTAACCCAGGCATGTGCCCTGACCAAGAATAGAACCATGACCTCTTGGATCATAGCTCAGTGTTCAACCGTTGAGCCACACCAGCCAGACTCTACTTATATAAATTTATATGTACATTACAAAATCTGGAAATTATGCACAAAATAGTTAAAGCAATTACTCTTGAGGAATGGAATTAGGAGGTGGGGAAATATTCGTTTCCTATCTTTTACACTGTTATTTGCATTTTACTATATGCATATATAACTTTAATAATTTAAAATTTAAAAAATATAAATTATATATCTATACCTAGATAGAAAGATGCTCACCACACATGAAATAAAAATAAAGCAAGTTATAAAGGAATAAGTATATTATGATCCCATTAATGTGTAATTAGACATTCTTACCCTATGTGGTTATATGCACAGAATTACCTGAAAGAAAACTCATCAAAATGTCAACTGTAATTATCACAATGTACACCAAGCATGTCAAACTCACGAGCCACATGTGGCCCACAACAAATATTTTTGTGGCCCAACCAATATAACGGTATGTAAGAAATGTTTTAATAAAAGTTTCGTAACTTAATTTTTACAATATCCTGTTATACATAATGAGTAATAACGAACTACAGTGTTTGGTAATGACTGATTACTATAATGGTGTTGCATTCATTTCCCTGACTCGCCTTACCCGCAGGTGCACCATTTCTCTCCACTAATACTAGCAGCGAATATTTTAGCAGCCAATTACCCCGTCATTAGTCTTATACTGACTTGTTTGGTGTGCGCAACAGGAAATATTTCGCTTTCGGAGAACAAGAAAAATAGGTTTATCTGCATTACGCTTATTAATTTGTGCAGTTATTCAGTAACTGGTAAGTTAATGTTCAAGAAAAAATATTAATTTTTATTTAAATTTTCTATTATTTTATGTTAACGATTACTCATTTATATTCAGCATGTCTCTATCAAAATAAACCTACGTTTCTATGAAAATTGAAGTTTTTCTTTTTTTGCAGCCCACATAAACTTAAACCTTGTTTATTTGGCCCATGTTAGCCTTTGAGTTTGACATGCTTGATGTAAACAGATTTCATGTGATTTTTACCTCATTAATATTTTTCATATCTTTTATACAGGCCACCTATCATTTTTACACTCAGGAAAAAGGTCTTTTAATGTTAGAAATTAAGAAAAAAGAAAGGAAAATAAAAAGTGTTTCCAGGAATACAAAGCTGATCATTGGTGAGCTGTCTGGCCAGCAGCCAGCCTTCTCTGGGCAATTGCAGCCCCAGGATTCCGATCAGAGCTCGTCCTGCGGCATATGGAGGAGTATACCTTCATCCTTGTCACAGCAGGAGACGGGATCCTGACAAATTTCACAGTTCATATGGCCCCCATGTATGTCTTGGGACTCATGCTGGGAACAAGTCTTCCCATCTCAGCTTTGACCCAATTACAGATACCACTTTCCATTCCTAAATTTATAACTTCCTCAGTCCATCCTGGCCCAGACATTTCCCCAAAGCTGAATATTCACTGAGTCAAAAATTTTTATGTCAAATTCAGTCATTAAGGTCACTAATGTGACTAGCAAATAAGGAAATAGATATCCAGAAACCTCTGGGTAAAAGGCATGCTTTTCCACTTCATCTCTGTCCTGTGGACCTTTTCCATAGAAATAAGATGAGTGTCTCTCACCACCAGAGGGCGTAGTACCCCTCCCATAAGAGGCCAGTTGATGTCAATTTGGGTCAGCAACAGTGAAAAAATGAAGCTCCTAAACTGACTAATTTTTGCCCCCACAATAATCCCAAATGGCTAAACCAAACACACTGATGTGAGAGTATATTGCTTCTTTTTTTTTTGTTTTATTTATTTTTTATTTATTTATTTTAGTTAACCTTAATGGTTCAGGCAGTTCCTACTTTGGCCATGGCCTAGGTTTCCTGAAATTTTTTTTTTTGCATTTTATACTTTATTTTTTTTATTGATTAAGTTATTACAGATGTGTCCTTATCCCCACATTACCCCTATTCCCCCCACTCATGCCCTCACCCCTCTGTTGTCTGTGTCCATTGGTTAGGCCTATATGCTAGCATATAAGTCCTTTGGTTGATCTCTCCCCCTTACCCCCACCCTCCCCTACCTTCCCTCTGAGGTTTGACGGTCTGATTGATGCTTCTCTGTCTCTGGATCTGTTTTTGTTCATCAGTTATGTTGTTCGTTATATTCCACAAATGAGTGAGATCATGTGAATTTATCTTTCTCTGAATGGCTTATTTCACTTAGCATAATGCTCTCCAGTTCCATCCATTCAGTTGAAAATGGGAAGAACTCCTTTTTTACTGCCACGTAGTATTCCATTCTGTAGATGTACCACAGATTTTTTAATCCACTCATCTATTGATGGGCACTTAGGCTGTTTCCAAATCTTAGCTATAGTGAATTGTGCTGCTATGAACATAGGGGTGCATATATCCTTTCTAATTGGTGTTTCTATGTTTTTTGGGATATATTCCTGGAAGTGGGATCATCGGGTCAAATGGGAGTTCCATTTTTATTATTTCGAGGAAACTCCATACTGTTCTCCACAGTGGCTGCATCAGTCTGCATTCCCACCAGCAGTACACGAAGGTTCCTATTTCTCCACATCCTCGCCAGCACTTGTCGTTTGTTGATTTGTTGATGATAGCCATTCTGACAGGTGTGAGATGGTACCACATTGTTGTTTTGATTTGCATCTCTCGGATGATTAGTGACTTTGAGCATGTTTTCATATGTCTTTTGGCCTTTCTTGTCTTCTTTCGAAAAGTATCTATTTAGGTCCGTTGCCCATTTTTTGATTGGGTTGTTTATCTTCCTTTTGTTAAGTTGTATGAGTTCCCTGTAAATGTTGGAGATTAAACCCTTATCGGTGATAACATTTGCAAATATGTTCTCCCATGCAGTGGGCTTTCTTGTTGTTTTGTTGATGGTTTTCTTTGCTGTGCAAAAGCTTTTTTTTTTTTTTTTTTTTTTAATGTAGTCCCATTTGCTTATTTTCTCTTTAGTTTCCATTGCCCTAGGAGCAGTATCAGTGAAGAAATTGCTTTGGCATATGTCTGAGATTTTGCTGCCTGTGGTTTCCCATCTTATGTTTAAGTCCTTTATCCATTTTGAGTTTATTTTTGTGTATGGTGTAAGTTGGTGGTCTAGTTTCATTTTTTTGCATGTATCTGTCCATGGTGTTTTCCCAACACCATTTATTGAAGAGACTGTCTTGACTCCATTGTATGTTCTTGCCTCCTTTGTCGAATATTAATTGAGCATAGTGGTTTGGGTCGATTTCTGGGTTCTCTATTCTATTCCATTGATCTATATGTCTGTTCTTGTGCCAGTACCAGGCAGTTTTGAGAACAGTGGCATTGTAATACAGCTTGATATCTGGTATTGAGATCCCACCTACTTTGTTCTTCTTTCTCAGGATTGCTGCAGCTATTCGGGGTCTTTTTTTATTCCAGATGAATTTTTAGAAAGTTTGTTCTAGGTCTGTGAAATATGCCATTGGTATTTTAATGGGGAGTGCATTGAATCTATAGATTGCTTTGGGTAGTATGGACATCTTGATGATGTTGATTCTACCAATCCATGAACACAGTATGTTCTTCCATATGTTTATGTCTTCCTCTATCTCCTTTTTCAGTGTCCTGTAGTTTTCTGCGTATAGGTCTTTTACCTCCTTAGTCAAGTTTATTCCTATGTATCTTAATTTTTTTGGTGCGATGGTAAATGGGATTGCTTTTTTTAGTCTCTCTTTCTGTAAGTTCATTATTGGTGTATAGAAATGCCATAGATTTCTTGGCGTTAATTTTGTATCCTGCTACATTGCCAAATTCATTTATTAAGTCTAATGATTTTTTTATGAAGTCTTTAGGGTTTTCTATGTACAGCATCATGTCATCTGTGAATAAGCACAGTTTTACTTCTTCTTTTCCAATTTGGATGCCTTTTATTTCTTCTTCTTGTCTGATCACAATGGCTAGTACTTCCAGTACTATGTCGAACAGGAGTGGTGAGAGTGGGTATCCCTGTCTTGTTCCTGTTCTTAGGGGAAATGGTTTTAGTTTTTGCCCATTGAGTATGATGTTGGTATATTGCTTCTTGTAAATGACTTGCTAAACTCATCTTAGTTGGGCAGATGGATTACCAAGTGCAAATTTTTAAATCACTTTTTTAATCATAGAAAAGCCATTTTAATCAAAGCAACTGTCACAGTTATATTCAGACCATAGGAACAACTGTCTCATGTAACCATGTATCATTCTATGGTGTTACTTTGTACAATTAGATTTTTTCACATGATATTTCTAATGTACAACCTCTCAATGATTTGTTTCAAAATGTTTGTTAAGTATCATCTTACGTGGCACTGCTGCAGGTGTTAGGGATACAGGGCTAAACAAAGGTCCCTGCTAAACAAAAGCCCCTGCCCTCCTGGAGTTTATATGCCTGTTTAGGACCCAAACTTCACTGCAGTTACCACTGGCCAAGCACTTAATTTCATTGTCTTATTTTCCCTCAGCTCTTATGAGGAAATTTTTTCAAATCTACCGAAAAATTGAAAGAATAGTACTCTGAATACTTATATACTCTTTGCTTAGACTCACCAGTTGTTAACATTGTTTTGTCTTTATCTACTCTGTGTATACACATAAACCTGTATCTATATATACATCAAATTTTTTGCTAGGCCATTTGAAAGTAAATTACAGATATCATGACACTTCACCCCGATAAGTCAGCATGTATCTCCTAAGAACAAGGATATGCTCCTAATAACCATGATACCATCACACACAAGAAATCTAATGTTGATATAATATTACTGTCAAATGTCTGTAATTGCCCCCAGAATATCTCCTACAGTCTTAACCTCCCTCCCCCCATCCAGGATTCAATCAAGGATTCTGCATTGTTTTTCAATGCTATGTCTCCTTTAATGATCCTTGGATTACTATGCTGGTGTTTGCAAAACGGTGATTTTCTAATTCTATCATTTCTTCATTTTTTATTAGGTTATGTTCTCCAAAAAAAAAAGAGCTCATCCCTTTTTATTTATTTATATATTTTTAAATGTATTTCTTTATTGATTTCAGAGAGGAAGGGAGAATGAGAGAGAGATAGAAACATCAATGAGAAAGAATCATTGATTGGCTGCCTCCCACCCCCCCCACCCCACTGGGGATTGAGCCCACAACCCGGGCATGTGCCCCTGGCTGGAATCGAACCGGGGACCCTTCAGTCCACAGGCTGACGCTCTATCCACTGAGCCAAACCAGCTAGGGCGAGCTCATCCCTTTTTAATCTGAGATATCACTATGGACTCATGGATTCTTTTTTATTTAATGTGTTATAATCCATAACTGTTGTTAATCCATTTTCCTTTGGTTGGTTAGGTTATCATTTACCTACAATGAAATGCACAGATCTTACGTGTTTAATTTGATGAATCTGACAAAGGTATATACCTGTGTAAGCAACAGCCTAATTAGATACAGAACATTTCTATCATCCAGAAAGTTTCCTCAGGCCCCTTCTCAGTCAACTCCCAGGCCCCAGGCAAACAACCTCCTGATTTTGTTCTTTATAGAACGGTCTTGACTGCTCTAGAGCTTTATATAAATGGAAACATGCAGTAGTCTTTCGAGTCTAGCTTTCACTCAGCAGCATGTTTCTGAGATTCATCCACGTTCCATGTGTCAGTTCCACTTTTTACTGCCTGGAAGTATTTCATTGTATGAATATGCACAATTTGCTTATCCAGTCTCCTGTTGATGGATAGTTGAGTTATTTGTAGTTTGGAGCTATTATGAATAAAGCTACTTCGAACATTCTTATATACAAGTTTTTGTGGTGTATATTTTCATTTCTCTTTCTTTTTGATGCTCAAATTGTCACAAGTTTGACTAGCAGGAGTCCTTTCAAGCCAGTTCCTGTGTCCTTTGATATCACTTGGGACAATCCTACTTTTAAATGGCCCTTGTAGGACTGTAGGACTTGAATTTCTCCAACTATGTGATGTGATCTGAATTCAGAAACTGGAGTCACTGTTGATCTCTGCTCCAATCCCCACAGAGGTAAATTCTTCCCTCACTTCCATAGCCAGTCACTCCTTAATCTGCAATAGCTCTTAAACTTTTGAGGAAGCTGAGGACACTTATATGATGAAAGCTTGAACCCTTTCTCCCCAAAAGGCATGCTACATGTATGCGCACAGCACATACACACACACACACACACACACACATTCACACACACAAATTTGCCACAGATTCTATAGTGACCTCCAAACTAATTGTCTTAAAGTCTGTTCACTGAATACCTACTATGTATCAGAAATCATGCTAGCAATGCAGAGGGGAGAGAGAAAGAACATTAACATTTAAAAAATACCTACTGCCCTGACCACTATGGCTCGGTTGGGCATTGTCCCATGCACCGAAAGGTTGCTAGTTCGATTCCCGCAGCCAATTGATGTTGTGTTCTCACATCAATGTTTCTCTCTTCTTCCTTCCTTTCTATTTAAAAGTCAATAAACTATCCTTTAAAAAAAACACCCTACTATCTGTGTTTCAGACACTATCAAATCATGTCATCTCAACAAAGAAGCATAAAATAGGGAGTTCAAAAACTAACAAAACATCACAGCAAAATGGAATATGTGCAATTATAAATAAAGGAATGTGGTCAATAAATTTCATTCATTCACCAAATATTTATTGCACACTTATTCTGTGCAGGCACTGTCCTAAGACTGGAGATGCATTGTGAATGGCTTGTGCCTTCTAGGGCCCAGAATCTAGTGGAGGAAGACAGATAACAACCAATTACAATTTTGGCTCCAATCCACACAAGCATCATGACCTTGAACAAGTTACTTAACTTTCTGAAGCCTTAACTTCCTTATCTGTAAATGGAGAAGAGAATAGTATCAACCTCAATGGATTGTTCTGAGTCATATATGAGACAATAGCTACAAATCACTTAACACAGGGCTTGGCACAAAGTCAGTACTACAAAATTAGCTATTATTATAACACTAGAGGCCTGGTCCACGAATTTGTGCACGGATGGGGTCCAGCCAGCCCGTCGTGATCGGGGCCGATTGGACCGGGCCAGCCAGGGTGAGGGAACTCAGGAGGTTGGCTGGCTGGCCCTGCCCCCATCAGGGTCGGGGGTGGGAGGGGGCTTATGGGGGACCAGGCCAGCCAGGACAGGCTGTGGGCAGTTGGTGAGCTGGCCCCACCCCCGATCAGGGTGTGGCAGGGCCCATCGAGGGTGGGGGGATGAGCGGCGGGTGGTTGGCCAGCCAGCCCCACCCCCAATCAGTGTTTGTGTGTGGGGGGTCAATCGGGGGCAGGGGTGGCTGGGGGGAGGGGCTGTCCCCGCTCCCTGGTCAAATTCCCAAAGTCCGGGTCCAGGGGACAATTTGCATATTAGGCTTTTATTAGATAATTTTTTAATCACATAAGTTTTCTGTTCAAAAATATGTAAAATTCAATGGCTTAAAATGGCATCTTTAAGGCTCTACAGTCTACAGAAACCAGCTCTACCCCTAAGTATTCAACCCTAATTCCCACAGTTCCTCACCATTCCCTCTATGTTCCACGCAGACGGAACGCCTTAGAGGCCTGTCTTCCCCAACCCCTGCAAATCCCACACTGTAAGACTAAGTTCCTGCCCTTTTCAGAACTCTGGAAGCATTTCTGGTCAGATTCTCTCAATTTAACCCTGGCTCTCAAACCTTTTTAGTATTGTTTTGTAATTAATTCTAGTGGTTTCTTTCCTTCCTAGATAGATTGTATCTGAGAGACAGATAAAGCAGTCAGATTTTCCTGTTAACACAGATATACTTCAAAATACGTTCAAAGCCTCATTTCCTTGAATTGTATCATTATTCCAACAAACTTGCATAGGCTTGACCCCTTTTTGAAATTCTCCTTTGGAAACAATTCACAAAATGTCTTTGAAAAAGAAAGAAAATTTGAAGTAAAAGTCTTTGCCTCTGAGTCTTTACTACAATTCTTTGGAACCTCCTTACTGGTAATACATTTAATTCCTCTGGTGAATTCAAGTCTTGCAAATAACCCAAAGGCCTTCTGAGTAGAGCTTGATAAGTAGTGGATGATAAATACCATTTTCCTGTGGGTTTTTTTTCCATTTTGATTTTTTTATTTGAAATAATTGTAGATTTACAGAAGAGTTGCAAGGATAGTACAGACAGTTCCCTTACACCCTTCACTCAGCTTCCCCAAATATTAACATCTTACATAACCATCATTTTTCTACTTGTTTTTAAGCTGTAGTACAAGGAGGAGGAATCCCAGATTGCTTGTTGTGTTTCAGTACTACAGCGCAATCAATCAAATTAGAACAAACTATGAAAAAAGGAGAATAGATTCCAACCAGGAATTAATGTCAAAAAAGGGAAAAGGGAACATCATTTCAAATGACTCTTAAGCATTAAAAAGATCATAGAAGGATATAGTGAACCATTTTGTGCCTATACATTTGAAGATTTAGATGCAACGAACACATTTTTAGAGGAAAACCACACCTAAATGGATATAAAAAGTTATAGAAAATTGGAATAATCCTACATTTATTTTAAAAATTGAATCTGTAATTTAAAAACCTTTCCACAAAGAAAACTCCAGTCCTACATGGCTGTGAAATCTACCAAACTTTTAAGGAAGAAATAATACCAACAATACACAATTTCTTTCAAAAATCAGAACAAGAGGTAACATTCCCCCACTGGCATTACAAGGCCAGCTAACACTAATACCAACACAGGAGATGAGGTGCAATAAAAATCTCAAATTGTACCATAAAAAAAATAAAAAAGATGCAATATTGCTATTTGCAACACCATGGATGGATCTTGAGATTATTATACTCAGTGAAATAAGTCAGATGGAAAAGGACAAGAAACATATGATTTCACTCATATGTGGGATATAAAATAAGCAACAAACGAACAAACAAAATAGATAATCTCATTACATAGACAACATAATAATAGTTACCAAAGAGGAAGGAAAGTAGGGGGAGGATGAAGTGGGTAAAGGGGGAGTCAAATATATAGTGACAGAAGGAGACTAGACTTTCGATGGTGAGCACACAATGGAATATACAGAGTCTGTATTATAAAATTGCACACCTGAAATTTCTATAATATTGTTAGCCAATGTTACCTCGATACATTTTTAAATTGTTAATTTAATTTTATTCAAACTGCTTTAATTAAGAAGGTCTCATCAATTTGTTGCAACAATATTGGAAACATTTAGTACCTTGGTTCTCAAACTTGAGCTTACATGGAATCACCTAGAAGGCTTGTTAAAACACATATTGCTGGCCCTACCCTCCAGAGTTTCTGATTCAGAAGGTCTAGGGCAGGGGTGGGCAACCTTTTTGTGAGTGCGTGCCAAAACCAGCAAAATCTCTGACTCAAAATTCTTCTGCATGCCAACCCTAATTTTTTGAGAACATGTTACGCCTACTTTATATCTCTTAAGGTGTACGTATGTGAAGAACCTTGAAGAAATAATAAAATTCATTCGAGCGACAAAAACACAGTATATGATGATGAAAAATACATTTATTTTTTAATGTATACATGTACACTGATAGTCCGACAGAAAACTTTACGACTCCGTTTGATATTATCAGTGGCCCAAACGCACAAAATCCCCCACTTTTTTACTGTGGTAAATATATGCAACATAAAATTTACCATTTTTAAGTGTATACAGTTCAGTGTACACTTATGCAGTAAGTGCATTCACGTTGTTAAAAAACCATCATCACCATCCATCTCCAGAATTT
>NW_005871108.1:4938524-4941664 GCF_000147115.1 Myotis lucifugus
AAACTTCATGTCAAATTTGCTGACGGTGTTAACATCATAGATATTTTTATGCTTAAAAATGTCGAATTTCGTGCAAAAAAAGAGCATTTGGGGGAAGTTTTAATTCATTACTTTATTTGAATTAAAGTGCTGCTGAAAGTTATCGTATACTTTGGGAAGCTTATGGTGAACATGCTCCATCTCAAGATAGTTGTGAACGCTGGTTTAAACGCTTTAAAAGTGATGATTTCGATGTGAAAGACAAAGAACGTCCAGGTCAACCGAAAAAGTTTGAAGACCAACAATTACACGCATTATTGGATGAAGATGCGTGTCAAACTCAAAAACAACTTGCAGAAAGATTAAACATTGCTCAGCAAACAATTTCCAATCACTTACAAGCAATGGGAAAGATATTAAAGTGTCGAACGACTGCCAGAACTGGTTTGGCTCGGTGGATGGAGCGTCGGCCTGCGGACTGAAGGGTCCCGGGTTCGATTCCGGTCAGGGGCATGTGCCTGGGTTGCGGGCACATCCCCAGTGGGGGGTGTGCAGGAGGCAGCTGATCGATGTTTCTCTCTCATCGATGTTTCTGACTCTCTGTCTCTCTCCCTTCCTCTCTGTAAAAAATCAATAAAATATATTAAAAAAAAAAAAAAATAAAGTGTCGAACGACCCTTTCACAGGGGTCGCCTAAGATCATCAAAAAACATATAATTACATATTGTTTTTGTGATTAATCACTATGCTTTAATTATGTTCAATTTGTAACAATAAAAATACATCCTGTATATCAGATATTTACATTACGATTCTTAACAGTAGCAAAATTACAGTTATGAAGTAGCAACGAAAATAATGTTATGGTTGGGGGTCACCACAACATGAGAAACTGTATTAAAGGGTCGCGGCATTAGGAAGGTTGAGAACCACTGTATTAAAGGAAGGAAAATGGGTGCCACATCAACTGAACGAAAGACAAATGGAAAACCCAAAAGTCATCAGTAAAATGTTGCTTCAACGGCACGAAAGAAAGTCTTTTTTGCATCGAATTGTGACTGACGATGAAAAGTGGATTCATTTTGAGAATCCCAAACGCACATAATCATGGGTTGATCCAGGTCAACCATCAACATCGACTGCAAGGCCAAATCGCTTCAGAAAGAAGACAATGCTCTGCGTTTGGTGGGGTCAGGAAGGTTTTATTATGAGCTTCTAAAACCAGGTGAAACCGTTAATACTGATCGCTACCAACAACAAATAATCAATTTGAACCACGCTTTGATCGTGAAACGACCAGAATGTGCCAGAAGACACGGCAAAGTAATTTTGCTTCATGATGATGCACCATCACACACTTCAAAACCAGTTAAAGACACGTTAAAAGATCTTGCCTGGGAAGTATTAATCCACCCACCATCTTCACCGGACCTTGCTCCTTCAGATTACCACTTGTTCCGATCGATGGCTCACGCACTTTCTGAGCAGCACTTCAAAGCGTACGCAGAAGTGGAAAATTGGGTCTCTGAAGGGTTTGCCTCAAAACAAGAAAAGTTCTATTGGGACGGTACCCACAAATTACCTGAAAGATGGGGGGAATGTGTAGCTAGCGATGGACATTACTTTGAATAAAGCACTTTTGATGTTTCTCTTGAAATTATCGTGTTTTCTTTGATTACAAAATCCGCATTTTTGACTGGTATCCGCATTATTAACCAGTACCGGGCATGAACTAAGTGTGCAGGTTTCAACATCTCTTTCTCTAGTTGATTCACAAAGCCTATACCAGACTGTAACAACATAATAAACATTGCTTCTAAAGTTCTACAACAGTGCAGATTCAAAGAGGATTTATATTATTGCTAAGACATATTAATAGCAATTGATCCACAATTAAGAACTGTACATACTAAAATCAGGCCAGAGAATAATTTTTTTTCAGGAGCATGTGAGCAATTTTCTCTTTTGGCACAACAATAAGCAACCCAACACGATGATAATAAGGCATTCTCACTGACAGCGACATCACGTCTCAGATCATTTGCCCATCACATTTATATATTTTTCTTTTTTCTTTTTTAAATAGTCAAGGGGCTAATTCAGCATGTCATGTTTCCTAGTATTTTTTTAATGCTGATGGCTTTACGCTTTCATTGCAAGAATATCATTACAAATAATACATTAGTATATGCCATTTTGTTGAATTTGCACATTTGATAAAACCATATTTTTGAAAAGTTGTCTTACATTTCCCTTTCCTTATAATGAGGCGCAAATAAAGTCATTGCTGATTGATGTTGATACTTTCCCCAGTATCACTATTCACTCTTCCCATATTTTTCACCTTCTCATCCTCATTTTTTGTAGCATTAAGACAATCCATTTAAGGGCAATTTGAACTAATTCAATTAAAGTGCTACATTTCTCATACATTCAAAATTTTGCTGACTATGCGCTTTCTGGAAAACCACACAGCAAATTCCAGACCAACTCAGTTGAAAATCATGACAATGTTGCCAAAAATGAATAAAATTCTCCCACACTTTAGTTCACCACTAACTTCACATTATGTTGATACAAAATTAAACAAGATGCAATGGAAAAAAATTAAACAATACTCGATTCTCCCATTTTAAGGCAATGGTCATACTGACGATCATATATCAAAAAGTTAAATTAGATGCCAGGGCACTGAATAAAACAATCTGCTTTTAGTCAATGTGTATATTTTTCATACCCCCTCTCTATTTCTCTCCCTCCCACAACATAATACAATAAGCCTTAGTATTGTGCCAATGTCCTTTCTAAGAATCCATGTCATACACGCTAATACTTTTTAATCCATTCTATTTTCTTATTTAAAAAGTTAGTTGTGTCCTGGCTAGTGTGGCTCAGTTCTTAGAGCATTGGCCTGAGCACTGAAGGGTTATGGGTTTGATCCCCAGTCAAGGGCACATACCTGTGTTGCAAGTTTGATACTCAGCCCCAGTCAGGGCACTTGCGGGAGGCAGCCAATGTTTCTCTCTCTCTCTCTCTCTCTCTCTCTCTCTCTCTCTCTCTCTCTCTCTCTTCCTCCTTCTCTCTTCCTCCTTCTCCTTCTCCTCCTCCTTCCCCTCCCCTTCCCTCTCCTTCCCCTCCTTCCCCTCCTCCTCCTCCTCCTC
>NW_005871108.1:4942465-4943504 GCF_000147115.1 Myotis lucifugus
CTGTTAGTACAGCCAGGAAAACTGGTTTTAAAACTATATAGACAGAATAGCTTACCTTTCCACATGCAGAATGTTTCCTCTAGTAAATTTATTTTCCAGGTATGGATTTAGACCACACTGTGCCTGCACACTGCTGCTGCTTCATGAGGTGATGTGTCTGTGTTTTTATTAAGATACTAGAGGCCCAGTGCACAAATTCGTGTACAGGTGGGGTCTGGCCAGCCCAGCCCCAATTGGTGGATTGGGGCCGGGCCTGTCAGGAGGAGGAGACGGTGGGAGGTTGGCCGGCCAGCCTGCCTCGATCGGGGCCTGATCGGGGCAGGGCTGGCTGGGGGTAGAGGTTGTGGGCAATTGGCTGGCGCCCCCCCCCCCCCATTGGGGTGGGGAGGCCGATTGGGGACCGGCGGTTTGGGGAGGGGCCATGGTGGTTGGCTGGCAGCCCTGCCCCTGATCGGAATGGGGGGGGCTAATCGGGGGCAGAGCTGGCCAGGGGGAGGGGCTGCTGGCCATTTAGGGTGGTGGGACCCCATTGTGGTGGGGCCAGCCAGGGGGAGGGGCTGCAGGAGGTTGGCCAGTCAGGCCAACCCCCATTGGGGGGGGGGGGGGGATCAGGGGCAGGGCCAAAAAAAGGGAAAAGGGGTTTTTAGGTTAAAAAAAGGGGGGGGCTGGGCCAGGGGGAAAAGCAAAGGGGGGGGGGTTGGCCCGTTCCCCCCCCCTTTTACCCCGGGGGGGAAAGAGGTTGAAAAAGGGGCAGGGGCCCCTTGGGGGGGGGGGGGTTCCAGAAATTTTTCCAAACCGGCCCCCACCCCCCGGATCAGGCAAGTTCGTGGGGAGGAGGGGGGGGCAATAACAAAAAGGGCAATCCGGGGCGTTAAAGGGGTCCCGGCCCCCGGGCCTTTTTTATTTTTTTAAATTCATAATGCCCAAAAAATCCCCCCTTATTGCCGGATAACAGTTATGGGGGTTTTTATGATATATCCCCAAATTGGGTAAAATTATATCCATAAAATTCTAAAAAAAATTTTTTTTCACCCCCCCC
>NW_005871108.1:4943604-5021297 GCF_000147115.1 Myotis lucifugus
ATCGGGCTCTTTCGGCCCTTTGAGTTTGGCTTTTTAAAAAAATCCCCACTCCATGGGGACGGGGAAGTGAATTTTCATTCCTCTGTTAGTGGGGCCCCGCCCTTGGTTTTTTCGGGAAAAACCACACTTAAGGGGGCCAAAGAACGCATTTGGCTCCCGCGCCTCGGTTTTGCCGCCCCCGGGTCTTTGGTGATGTCATAATCCTAAATAATAAAAGGCTTATATTCAAATTGTCCATAATGAGGGGCCGCCAGGCCCTTTGACATGCACTGACCACCAGGGGGCAGACGCTCAATGCAGGAGCTGCCCCCTGGTGGTCAGTGTGCTCCCACAGGGGGAGCGCCGCTCAGCCAGAAGCTGGGCTCACAGCTGACAAGCGCAGTGGTGGTGGCGGGAGCCTCTCCCGCCTCCATGGCAGCACTAAGGAGGGTCCCGGACTGCGAGAGGGGCAGGCCAGGCTGAGGAACCCCTCCCACCGTGCACGAATGTCGTGCACCAGGTCTCTAGTTAGAATAGAAAAGGAAATAATATGTGGTCTTTTGTGTCTGACTTCTTACACTTAGCATATATTTTCAAAATTTATGCATGTTGTAGTATTTATCAGTATTTCACTGTTTCTTGTGGCTGAATAACATTCCATTGTATGGATATATCACATTTTGTTGCCCATTTGCCAGTTGATACACATTTGGGATTTTTCCACCTTTGGTTATTAAGAATAATGCTGCTATGAACATTGGTGTGCAAGTTTTCATGTGGACATGTTTTTATTTCTCTTGGGTATATATATGAAATTGGTGGGTCATATACAGTAGTTATTATGGTTATTCTGTTTAACTTTTTGAGGAACTGCCTGACTGTTTTCCAAACTGGTTGCCCATTTTACCACCAATGTATGAGAATTCCAAATTCTCCACAACCTCAATAATATTTGTTTATCCATCTTTCTGCAATGGACTGAATGTTTATGTCCTTCCAAAATCATATATTGAAATCCTAACCCCCAAGGTGATGATATTAGGAGGTGGGGGCTTACTGAGGTGATTAGGTCATGAGGGCTCTTCCTCATCAATGGGAATAGTACCCTTATAAGCGGCCCCAGAGCTTCCTCATCCCTTCTGACATGTGAGGTTATAGTGAAAAGTCTAGGAAGTAGGCTCTCACCAGACACAGAACCTACTGGCACCCTCATCTTGGACTTACCAGCCTCCAGAACTATGAGAAATAAGTTTCTGTTATTGATAAGCCACTCAGTTTATGGTACTTCGTTATAGTAGCTCAGGCAGACTAAGACACCATCCTAGTGAGTGTGAAGTGGCATCTCATTGTGGTTTTCATTTGCACTTCCCTAATGACTAATGATGTTGAACATTTGTCATGTGCTTATTGGCCATCTGCTATACTTCTTTGGAAAAATGTCTATCTCCTTTGCCCATATTTTGATTCGGCTATCTTTTTAAAAAAATATATTTTATTGATTTTTTACAGAGAGGAGGGGAGAGGGATAGAGAGTTAGAAACATCGATGAGAGAGAAACATCGATCAGCTGCCTCCTGCACACCTCCTACTGGGGGTGTGCCCGCAACCAAGGTACATGCCCTTGACTGGAATCGAACCTGGGACCCTTCAGTTCGCAGGCCGACACTCTATCCACTGAGCCAAACCGGTTAGGGCTCGGCTATCTTTTTATTGTTGAGTTGTAAGAGTTCTTTATATATTCTGGATACTAGACCTATATTTTATTTGCAAATATTTTCTTCCATCTTGTAGGTTGTCTTTTCACTTCATTGATAGCGTCATTTGAAGCACAGAAGTTTTTAATTTTGAGGAAGTCCAATTTATCTGTTTTTCTTCATTTGCATGTGCTTTAGGTGTCATCTAAGAAGACATTGACTAATCCAAGGTCACAAAGATTTATGCCTATGTTCTCTTCTAAGGATTTTATGGTTTTAGCTCCTATTTAAGCCTTTGATTTATTGAATAAAATTTTTAATACGGGGTCCAAATCTATCTTTTGCAGGTAGATATCCAGTCGTCTAAGCAATATTTGTTTAAAATATTCCCTATTAGATTGCCTGGGCACCTTTTCCAAAAATCAATTGACCATAAATGTAAGGATTTATTTCTGGACTCTCAATTCCATTCCATTACTTTTTATGTCTAGCTTTATGCCAGTAGCAATGTCTTGATTTTTGTAGCTTTGTACTAAGTTTTTATTTATTTTATTTTTTGGTTAATACTCACTCAAGGATATTTTTCCATTGACTTGTTTTAGGGAGAGTGGAAGAGAGAGGGAAAGACAGAGAGAAACATATTTGTGAGAGAGACATTGATTGGTGCCTCCTGCATGAGCCCCGACCAGGCCCCAGCCCAGAAAGGAGCTTGCAACCGAGATACGTGCCCTTGACCAGAATCGAACCCGGGACCCTTCAGTCCACAGGCCGACACTCTATGCACTGAGCCAAACCGGCTAGGGCTATACTAAGTTTTTACATCAGAACATGTGAATCCTACAACTTTGTACTTCTTCAAGATTATTTTGGCTTCTGGGTCTCTTGAATTTCCATATGAATTTTAGAATCAGCTAGTCTGTTTCTTTAAAAAAGGCAGCTGGAATTTTGACAAAGATTACACTGAATCTGTACATCAATTTGGGTAGTAACACCATCTTAATAATATTATGTCTTCTAATCCATGAGCATGAAAACATTTTTTCATTTCTTTCTTTTCTTTTTAAAGAACACAGTTAATAAGTACCTTTATAATTCTTTCTGCAACTCTGGTTAATAACAGGATACATTCCTAGCAGTTTAATTACAGGGTCAAAGAATGGGAATATTCTAAAGGATATTTTGTTATGCATTACTATATATTATCAAATTATTCCCCAAAAGTAGTACCCGCCCCCCAGCAGTATAGCATCCTTTCCACAAGTTTGTAGCATCTTTTTTTTTTAAGGTTTTATTTTCTTTATTTAACAAATGCTGCAGTTTAGTATTTAAACCTGCAGTTAATGGTGACCCTTTTATGCAGACAGTCACTAAAGGCAGGTATGAATCTGGGAAGAAACTGGGAGACCGGGGCAGAGAGGCAGCAGGCCTGGATCCTGCTGGGTGGTGTGCACACCTGTATTTCAGCTGGGGCAGGCAAGCCAAAGTTACCAATTCCTGTTATTATTGACTGGAACCAACAGTGTTTCTTCCGATACATAGCCCTCATAATAAAATCACATTTTCCAGAAGTATTATTCATAATACACTCAGAATCACTGATTGCTTTTTCTTCGTCTGTTTTTCCTTGACTGTGTAGGTGTTTCAGTCTCTTGTGTTTGTTCTTTTATGCCAGATAAGGGCTGTTTGAAAACTATTTCATTATCTTCATCATCATTCATTTCAGCCACTTCAGATTTTCGTTTATCCAAAAATGTTGGTGTACCAACTGGTGTGGGGCCCTGGCTATCCACAGTATTCTCAGGAGTTTCAGGAGTGGCTGAAGCCTTCTTTTTCTTCTTAGGTAAAGCCTGTCTATTTGTGGATTTCTGAAGGTTGCTGTTTGGAGCGTTGCTTTTCTTCTTTTTACTACGTAAAACCAATGAAGGAAAATCATAATTAATTCCCTTTTTAGCTAGTCTCTTCCTGAGTAATTTTTCTTTCTTTCTAAATCGCTCCTCCATCCGCAGCTTTTCAAGAAGGGTCCGGTTCTGATTATACCGTTTCACTGCTGGGAAAGACGGGTTCTTAAACGGAAGATGCCACTCTCTAAAAAGTTCCTCGTGTACTTTCTCAGGTGGCATAAAACGACACTTCAAGAGCCTTTCTCCAAAAAGGTAGTTGTTCATTGTTTCAGCAACTATCTTGGCAACATCTTCAGATTCAAATTCCACGAAGGCATAACCTCTTTTTTACTTCTGGACAGCCTGAATCTCATCACAGTGCCAAACTGGAGAAATACGCTCGGATCTGGGTTTCGTACAGTGCTGGAGGCAGGTGGCCCACATAAATGACTCCGGGAGTGAGTTTTTCTTTTTCTTGCTTCTGTTTCTTAGTTGCGCGCCGGCGGGCCTGAGCCACCTCCTTGTGAAACTTGTCGTCCTCCTGCGGGTTCAGCGACAGGAGCGGCTGCGCCGGGCCCGCAAAGACCGCCATGCCGACAGCCTCCGAGTCGCGGAGCTCCACGCTATAGCATCTTTTTCAGTGCTGGGCACTATCATTTCAAATATTTGGTAAGAAGAAAAATATTATCTTGTTTTAATTTTAATTCATTACCAGTGAGAGCAAATTTTCCCCATATGTTTATTAGCTATTTGCAATTACTTAAAATCTTATATCTTTTTGCCAATCTTTTTCTGAGATAATTTTTTAAATATCTATATGTGTTCTTTATGATGAAACGAGCCAATAGTTACTGAGCACTTACTATGTTCTAGGAAAAGTTAGTCTCTTACATGCATTAACTTATATGATTCTCAAAATAACCCTATAAGGTAGGTAGAGTGTTAAATTCCTAATTTATACATGAGAATCAGGCCCAAGGAAATTCAATAGCTTGCCTGAGGTCTCACAGGTAGTGTGACAAAATTTAGATTTAAATCTAAATGGCCTGATTCCAGGGACCTATTATGCCCAGCTGTTGTGTGATGTAAGTCTATTAACCAACCCTAGGCTACCATTTTTGTTTGGTTTGGTTCTATTTTAGGGGGAGATATTTTTTAGTGAACTTTAAATTTTAGAATTTGTCCATTTTATCTCAGGACTGCTTTTGCTGTGTTCCAGAAATTTGGGATTGTTGTGTGTTTTTTCATGTTTCCAGGAAGATTTTGGTTTCTTTCTTGATCTCATTGGTAACCTATTTGTTGTTTAACAACATGCTATTTAGCCTCCATGTGTTTGAATGTTTTTGAGTATTTTTACTGTAGTTGATTTCTAATTTCATTCCATTGTGATCTGAGAAGATGCTTGATATGATTTCAGTCTTCTGGAACTTGCAGAGATTTATTTTGTATCCTAACATGTGGTCTACCTTTGTAATGCATTGAATTGGATTGAATTCCATGTGCACTTGAGAAGAATGTATATTCTGTAGCTATGGAGTGAAATGTTCTA
Source organism: Myotis lucifugus (assembly GCF_000147115.1). Lineage (NCBI taxonomy): Eukaryota > Metazoa > Chordata > Mammalia > Chiroptera > Vespertilionidae > Myotis > Myotis lucifugus. The sequence goes on from NW_005871108.1 coordinate 4,948,707, forward strand.
TAAATGTCAATTAAATCCATCTGATCCAGTGTGTCTTTTAGAGTCACTGTCTCCTTGTTATTTTTTTATCTGGAAGATTTGTTCAGTGAAGTCAGAAGGGTGTTAAAGTCCCCTACTATGACTGTATTGCTGTCGATCTCACCCTTTAAGTCCTCCAGAAGCTTTTTTATATATATTTAGGTGCTCCTATATTGGGTGCATATATGTTTACCAGGGTTATATCCTCTTGTTGGATTGATCCCTTTAGTATTATGTAGTGACATTATTGTCCTTGTGATGGCCTTCATTTTGAAGTCTATTTCATCAGATATGAGTATTGCCACCCCAGCTTTTTCTTTTTTCATTTCCATTTGCATGAAAATGTTGTGTGTTTTTTTTTTTTACCATGCCTTCACTCTCATACTGTGTGAGTCTTTTGTTCTGAGGTGGGTCTCTTGTAGACAGCATATATTTTGGTCATGTTTTCATATCCATTCAGCTATCCTTGTCTTTTGATTGGAGCATTTAATCCATTTACATTTAAGGTTATTATTATTGCCATTTTAATTCTTTTTAAAATATATTTTTATGAATTTCAGAGAGGAAGACAGGGGGAGAAATAGAAACATCAATGGTGAGAGAGAACCATTGATCAGCTGCCTCCTACACGCCCCCTGCTGGGGATCGAGCCTGCAACCTGGGTATGTGCTCTTGACCAGAATAGAACCTGGGTCCCTTCAGTCTGCAGGCCAATGCTCTATCCACTGAGCCAAACCGGCTAGGGCCCATTTTAATTCTTTACGCCTATGTTTCTCTCAATATATATTTCTTCCCATTACAGCAGTCCATTTAGCATTTCTTGCAGTGCTGGTTTGGTGGTGATAAACCCCTTTAGCCTTTTTTTTGTTTTTTTTTTTTTGGTCTGGGAAGCTCTTTAACCATCTATTTTTGAATGATAGCCTTGCTGGATATAGTAATCTTGGTTTCAGATCCTTGCTTTTCTTTTTTTTTTTCTTAATATATTTTTATTGATTTCAGAGAGGAAGGGAGAGATAGATAGAAACATCAATGATGAGAGATTATCATCAATTGGCTGCCTTCTCCACACCCCACATTGGGGATCAAGCCCACAACCCAGGCATGTGCCCCTGACCGGAATCGAACCTGGGACCCTTCAGTCCACAGGCCGACGCTCTATCCACTCAGCCAAACCAGCCAGGGAAGATCCTTGCTTTTCATTACTTTGAATACTTCATGCCATTCCCTACTGGCCTGTAGTTTCTGATGAGAAATCAGCTGGAAGCCTTATAGGAACTCCTTTGTAGATAACTTGCTTTTCTCTTGCTGCTTTAAGATTCTCTCTCTGTCTTTAATTTTTGGCATTTTAATTACGATGTGTCTAGGAGTGGGCCTGTTTGGGTTCTCCTTGCTTGGGACTCTCTGTGCCTCCTGAACTTGTGTGACTTTCCTTCACCAGGTTAGGGATGTTTTCTGCCGTTATGTCTTCCAACATGTTCTCTATCCCTTGCTCACTTTCTCCCCCTTCTGGCACTCCTATTATGCGAATATTGTTACATTTCATGTTGTCCCACAGCTCCCTTAAGCTGTCCTCCTGTTTTTTGTTTTTTCTTTTTTGTTCTCTGATTGAACTTTTTTCTACTGTCTTCTAATTCACCGATCTGATCCTCGGATTCCCATACTCTGCTGTGTATTCCTTCCATTGTGTTCTTTATTAGTGCTATGTCATTCTTCATAGTTACTATATCTTTTCTCATGCTGTTGAGCATCTCTGCCATCATTATTCTGAACTCTGACAGGCTACATACTGTATGATACTCTGGAAAAGGCGAAACTATGGGGATAGTAAAAAGATAAGTGATTTCTAGGGATTGGGAGAAGAAGGGGATAAACAGGTAGAGCCCAGAGGATCTTTAGGGCAGTAAAACTATTTTAAATCTTTTTTTAATTTGAAACACGTTTCCTTCTAAGTGACCTAGTGTGGGTATAAATAAGGTTGGCCATGAACTGACTGCCTTTGAAGTCAGGTGATTAGTATATGGGGGTTATTATCCTATTGTCTCTACTTTTGCTAAATGTAAATTTTCTATAATTAAAGATTTAGAATCTCACTTCCTCAGAGGCTTTCTTTAACCACCCTATCTAAGGTGGATTAACTCTGCCCATGATTTTCTAGCACAGCATCCTATTTTCTTTATAGTATTTATCATGATGGTATTTTATATATTTACTAATTTATTTATTTCCACTAGAATTTAGTTTCCATAAGAATAAAAACTCTCTGCCTTGTTCACTGCTTAACTGTAGGGTTGAGGCTGGCACACACGGTGCTCAGTAAATCTCTGTTGCACAGAAGGATAGATGGAGAGATGGCAGGACTAAAGGATAGAAGCACAGGTTGGGGCAAGAACGAATATAAAAATACACTTATAACAACACCCTCACCAACAATACCAGAAAAGGGGAACCTTGAAGGGAGGGGAGATTCAATTATCAACCCCTGGGGTCTTTGGAGCCAGGAGACTTCCGGTTTAATTGTTTCTCCAACTGTATGAGAAAAATAAACTAGATTTTTTTTTAGTCATGAACCCTTTCTTTGAATGAAATCTCCTGAAACCACCCAATATGTAAAATAGAAACACAGGATAGTCAAAAGCAGATTTATTATTCTAGTCTAGTTTCAAAAACAACAAGAAAATCATCCAGTGGTTATGAGGAATCCAGAAAAACCTGTCCCAGTAATGCCAACTTCGAGGTAAAGGGCTGACTAGGGCAGCTGAGAAGTGGGATTCGCTGCTTGGTAGGCTTCTTCTCCCTTACCCCATCATGGTTTTCAGCTGAGGAGAATGTTCCTGGCCCTGCTGGGGGTTTCCATGGCCCTGAGCTTATCGTTGTTTTCTGAAATCTTGATCTACCCTGTTTGAGAGAGTAGAATTCCTTCATCAAGCCCTCCACTTCCCACTGCTCTTCCTTCAGCCTCCGGCAACAGTGCAGGGCAGCAGGGTCAATGGGGTGTGCTTCTGTGTTGAAGATGTATCCCCCAGCCCCCAGGATGCACTCCCCATAGGGGGTGATCACTGCATCGAAGGTGGAGCCGTTGTTGTGAATAAAGTTGGTTGGGTCAAACAGAAGGTAGAGGTATTTCACAGTCTCGGCCAGGAAGAAAGACTCCATGCGGTTGTCAAGCTTGTGGTCTCGCAGATCTTTGATCTGCCACAAGGGAGAGGAGAGCAAGTCAGAAGAATATCCCAGTGTAGCAGAAAGGGTCAGGGGACCTCGTTAGGAATTCCTGGCCTGCCACTAAGCAGCTGAGGGCCTTTGGGCAAATTATTACCACAACTTCCAACTGGGCTTCCTGCTTCCATTCTTACCCTAAAGTATATTTCTATCACAAGTCTTACCTATCACTCATCCACAGAAAACCTCCAGTTGATCCCTCATTTCACAGAGATTAAAAACCAAAGGACAGGGCCTAACAGGTCCTTGGTGGTCTGGCCCCTCCCTCCCTGACCACTCTGTCCCTTGCTCTTGCAAGTCCAGCCACAAGGCCTTTCTGTTCTGTGAGCCAACAAGCACACTCCCAACCCAGGTTCTTTCAGTCTGGAGTACTCTTCCTTCAGACATCCTCATAGCTTGCTCCCTCACTTCTTCCCAGTCTCCGCTCAAATGCTCCCTCTTCAGAAAGGTCTTCCTTGATCCCTACCTGACCTGACAATTCCTATTCCCTTTATCGTACCCTTTTGTGACTAAAAACACAGATCTAATCATCCTCTTTAATGACATTGTAAAAACATAGCATCATTTACTTAGCTAATCTTCTTGATGGCATTAGAGTGGCCACCAGGTTTTTGCTATTGTAAACAACTAATTAGGAGTCTTATAAAGAAAATTTCATACTGAGTTTATGCCATAGATGAGTAAGTTTACTTGCTGCAAACATTTATTTCTAGCTTCTCAGAATTCGTAATACATTTTTAAACAAAAAAATGTAACTAAAATACGAACTTAATGTACCAAGAATTATTATTCTCTTGTCTGTTTGACAAAGGCCAAGGAGTCAGATGCCTGTTCACATCATTCGCTTTGGAAGACCTCCAAAGGGCTTCATTTTCATGGAAATAAGTTGAGCATTCCTAAAAGGCCCCAGTGGGTTTATCCACTTTGGCTTTTCACACGATACAACATATTGGAAACTAAAACATATCCATTGCTTTACTTCCCCCCTAAATATATATGTCTTGTTTTTAAACATATGTATTTATGTTCTACTTATAGAATATAATCACATACAATTTTGAAAAGGGAGTTTTTTTGTTTGTTTTTAACCCCTTACCCTAAAAAAAACAAAAAACAAAACATCTGTAGGCTTTTTGGTGAGTTTTCTTCCAGACTATTTTCTTACACATCTGGTTTTCAAATATCTGTCATGACTATTTACATCTTGCCTGCTGGGTCCTCTAAGGATGTGACATGGCTCTCACTCTTGACCCTTTCAATGCATTCTCCACAGTGATCGTTCTAAAATAACATCGGATTATGTCACTGCTGTGCAGTAAATTCTACCAAGGCTTTCCATTCCAGGCAAAACAAAAGCCGAACTCCTCCCGTGGCTTATACAAAGCCCATCGTGATCCAGGCCCTGCCTACCTCTGGGACACGACCTCCTCCCACTTTCTTCCTTGCTCACTCCAGTCCAGCCACACTGGCCTTCTTTCTGTCTCCCAGATACTCATTCATGGTTTTCCCTATAAAATGTTAGTCCAGGGCTTGGTCTTTCTTTTTCACTATAATCCTCAGCCTAGCACAGTGCCTGGCCCGTGAAAAGACATTCAATAAATATCTGTGAGACTAGTAAGGCTGTTTCATTAAGGATCCCCAGGTTTAAATATAAGGCTACGGGCCTCTGAATTTCCCTTCTAGAATCCATTTTATAGACCTTTCACAAAACTCACCCTTGCAAGCCTATTCCAATAGCTAAAGAATCTCTGATACAGATAGAATGCCAAGGTCATGGAGTCAAGACTCCAGGAACTAATACTAGTTCCACTTCTACTAACTATGTGACCTTTAGCAAGGCTCTGAGCTTCTGTTCCTCAGTCTCCCCCTCCATAAGATAAAGGACATCTCCATGTACATCTCTAAGGCCCCTTTCCAGCGCTAATATTCCAGAACTCCCAATGTTCCACCCTTAAAGAGGCTCTTTAATAGCAGGGAGACATTTCCCAATTCTTGAAACCATGAAAACACTTACTGTTGCAAATCCACATTCCACCTTGCTGATTTTTTCAATGGACTCCACAGCATCTCTTCCAAGTTCTAAGAGGGTGGGATCCCCCGTAGCACGGTAGAGGTACATGGCGCTCTCAATGAGTTCTGCAAAATCCGATGCAAACCCTCCTTAGCCAGTGGCTGATCAAGGAAGGTTCGAGCCCACGTAGGGTAGTGAGAGACTTGTCCCCTCCATACCTTGTCTAGAGGGCCCCCAGTAGGAGGAACATGGGAGAACTCACTCAATGCTGAGTTTTCAGAGCCTATTGGCCCAAAAGCCTGAAGCTTAGTGGAGACCAGACAAAGGAAGAAACAGGCAGCCAGTCTCCGGGACAGAGGAAGTGGCAGAGACAGCTGCCTCTCTCCCAGTGTCTGTTCCCTTACTTAGTATCTGTGGCGCCTTCCTTAGTAATAGAATCCCTAATTTCTGCCAAGTACATGGCTGCCAAGACTAACAACCATTCCCAGCAGCCAGGTGTGGGGTTAGGGCTCCTGATACCATAGAAAGCCATAGATAAGGCCAGAACATGAAAGAGAAATATTTCTATCTTAATGAAGCTACTACGTGTTTGTTTGTTTTTTCTGTCACTCATACCCCAACCTAATCCTAAAACTTAAAGAGTATGGGCTTATCATTATAAGGCCCTTTCTGAGATGGGATGGAATAAAACACAAAGGCCAACATATTCAAGAGCCAATCTTCAATCTAGTGAGGATGCAGCTATCAGTTCACATGCTCAGAACAAGGCAACAGTCTTGCCCTAGTCTATACAACTGGAATTTGATGATCACACATGGGCCCCATCTGAAGATAATTATTAACCAACAGGAGTTGGTCCAAATGAGAATATTTATTCTGGAGGAAAGAAAACCCAGGAAAATGTGCTTATTGCTTTCAAATATCTGGAGAGCTATTATGGAAATGACTTCTAGGGTGGCCCCAGTGGGTGGAAACTACCATTCGGTAGGTTGTTCTACTTCTTTACCTGCCTTTTCTCAGAGAGGAAAGAACTCTCTCCTTCCTATACCAACCTCTCTTCCTGATTATGCCCTTCCGTTTCCTCCTTGATCAGCACTTTCCTCTCTTTTGATTTATTACTACAAACTCTATTTCTTTTCTTTTTCTTTTTTTCAGAGAAAAGATCTCTGCCTATCTCCCCAGTTTTCTCCTCCTTTTCCCTCCTTTACCCCAAAGGCCTCTAGACAATTGCTAATCTAATTGCTCATTTTACGACAGACTGTGTCCACTGGTAGGTGAACACAATATGTGTGTTCAAGGAAAGAAACCAGTGCTGTTCTGGGAAGTCCTCCCGTCTGTTTCTAGCAGCTGGCTGGGTCAGTGCTCCCAGGCCAGCCAATGGTTTTCTCTTCCTCACACATGGGCCTACATTTGCTAGTAATTGCTTTAATTTCCTGTATACGCAGCCAACTCTCTAGAACAGCGGTTCTCAACCTGTGGGTCGCGACCCCTTTGGCAGTCAAACGACCCTTTCACAGGGGTTGCCTAAGACCATCCTGCATATCAGATATTTACATTACGATTCATAACAGTAGCAACATTACAGTTATGAAGTAGCAACGAAAATAATTTTATGGTTGGGTCACAACATGAGGAACTGTATTTAAAGGGCCAGAAGGTTGAGAACCATTGCGCTATGGAGTCAAAGCGGCCAATTTACTCTTCCCACTGGCTGTTTTACTCCCTCTTCTGTTCTCTCTCCACAACTCCCATAACAATCCCAATGGCGTAGAGAAGGGCAGAATGGGCAGAAGTCACTAGAAGGCCTGTCCCACGGCTAAAAGGCATTCAAGGGGGAAGGTGTGTGAAGTCTAGGACCGTGGTAGGTAACCTATTCTGGGGTGGGGATGACAATGTGTGCTGACTAAGCTTCCTTCCTCTGTCCCCCATTCCCTTTTCCTCCTCATGGCGTTGAATTTTCCTGCAGTGACTCAGAGAATCAGAGCTGGACAGGAACTTACGAGTTTTATCTAGTGTGCAGTCCCTTCCTTCTCTGCTTCATCTTGATTTCTGAGCTGCAAGTGAGGAGGTGGAAGAACCCAGATGATTCATTCCTACCTAAAGTCCATCCCATTTCTTACTATGGAAGCACAGTGTATCTGACCCACTGACTTGGGAAGTTTGCCTACACTTCTGAAATCTTGATGGCAGGAACTCAAAAGGAGTCAACCTGGCTTTGCCCATCTCACTCACTTGCTCCAGTTTGAAAGATCACTAAGATTTAGTTAGGAGACCTGGATTCCAGTCCTAGCTCCTATACTTACAGCCTTGGGCAATCCATTTCAAACCCCCGGGCCTCAGTCTTCTTATGCAAAAAGATGAGGATAAATAATTCCTAGCAAGAAAACCACCCAGAGCCACTGGAAGAATCAGATGGGGGGCTCTGAGGGGGAAATGGACTTGTGAACACTTGTGAGGCATGTTAACTTCTAAAGACATGAGGATATGGGGTCCTGAGAGCCAAACCCAACGGCCAGAGATGCTGCTTACCCGGCCGAAGTGGGTAACCCTCTCGCTTCTCCACTGTGTATCCCTGAGGAATGTTGTAGAATTCTGGGAGCCCCCCAAACTGCTTCCACACAGTGTAGTAGTTAAGGAAGGTCCTCATGGCATTGTCAATGTCCCCGATGAGGCTCTGTAGGAGAGAACTGGTTGTCAGGCAGACAGCCACCAGGTATAAAACCCCACAACCTCAGGGAAAAGAAAAGTAAAAGCTTTAGAGCTAAAAAGGCCTGCAATCAAACCCTGGGCTGGCCATTTACTCACTCCAACCAGATACTTACCTTCTCTGAGCTTAATCTATAAGATACAAAATGTAATATATCTCATACATTGTGGGGAGGGACAGAGGTTGTACACAAAGTCCCTGACTGCCAGTACGTGCTAACTCAATGCTGGACTCTAACAGTTTTTAAATAGGTAAGTCAGCTATTCGGTTCAAAATCTTAAGAATAGGAAAAAGTCTCAGTCCCACCCTATACCCCAGCATATAACCGTTTTGTATTAGTTTGTAAACATAAGAGTATATATTATTTCCCCCACATTTAATATAGCTGATTAATTAGACTGTTCTGCAGTTCCCTTTATTCATTTAACATATCTTGATCTTTTCCACATGAGTACATAAAAGCTCCCTCTTCCTATTGCATAGAATTCCATTGCTTGGACCATAATTTAATTAGCTCCTTATGAATAGGCAGTTGGCTTGGTTATAATCTTTTGCTCTATCAACGTTGCAATAAATAACTTTGAACATATGTCACCTCAAACATATGCAAAGTGTATCTGTAAGATAAACTTCCAGAATTAGGATTGCTGGATCAGGGAACATATGCATGTGTAATTTTACTAGCTGTTACTAAGTAGATATTAATATTCACATAAGCTCACAGGGAAACAGCTGACCTTTCTAAATATGCAGTTTTTGAAATTTATATATATATATTTAATTGATTTCAGAGAGGAAAGGAGAGGGGGAGAGAAATAGAAACATCAATGATGAGAGAAAAATCATTGATTGACTGCTTCCTGCACGGCCCACACTGGGGATCAAGCCCAAAACCCAGGCCTATACCCTGACCAGGAATTGAACCATGACCTCCTGGTTCAGAGATCGATGCTCAACCACTGAGTCATGCTGAGTAGGCCAGCTGACCTTCTTGACATCTCCACTGGATATCTCAGGGATAGGACAAACTTGACTTTTCCCAAGCAAGATTCTTGGTTCCCTCACTTTTCCACAAAGTTGTCTTCCTACTCCTGCCTCTTTTCTTTCTAGTTAATGGCACCAGCGTCTACTGAGTTACTCCAGCCAGAAACCTAGTGGTTGACCTTGACTCCTCCTCATCCCCACCCCACATCCATTCCATCAGCAATTCTTGTCAATTCCATCTCCCAAAACATCAAGATTTTTCTCTTTATCTCTAGAGCCACCACTTGGTCTGGTCACTAGCAAACCAGACTGTGATGACCTCAAAAGCCCCCTCCCACCACTTGTCCTCTTGCCCTCTCCAACCCACTGTCCCCAAGACAGCCAGAGTAACTGTCTTACTACACACTCCAGACCTCAGGGCTTCCTACAGGAGCAACATAGAATTGAGATGACTCACCGTGGTCCTCAAGGCCCTACACAATCTGGTCACTGCTGACCTTCCATCCATTGATCTTTTCCTTCCCTGGACTATGGCCACATTGCTTTTCTTTGTTTCTGATAACACCCAACTCTTTCCTGCCTCAGGACCTTCACACAAGATATTTCCTCCCCCTGAAACATCACTTCCCGCCCCTAATTCTTCAAGTATAGACTTTAATATCATCACATCTGAGAAGCTTTCTTGTCTAAAGTTGGTCCCCATCCAATATTCTATTTTAGCCTCTAATTTGTTTCCTTCATTTGCAGTTTTATTATTTTATCTATTTATCTGTTTTAAGTTTTTCTTTGTGTCTCGCCCCCATAAACTTCATCAGGGCAGCAGGGCCTGGAACACAGAAGGTATTCAAATATTTGATAAGTAAGCGAATGAACAAATTTAACATCTCTAAGTCTCCTTTCTTCATTTGTGAATCAATACTTAGCTCAGTATGTTGTGATGATTCTGAGTAAAGCGCCTGACACATACATCATTTTTTCATACATATTATGTACTACTTAAAAATAAGAGAGCCCCCAAAACTCATTAAGAAATACCTTTCCAACAAAATTGCTTTTAGGTTTTATAATTATTTATTAAAATATTGTAAGCTATTAATGATATTTTAATCATTTATAAATTAATAATAACTAAATCCAGAAGAAAACAAATTGAATACTCAGAGCCTATGGTCACAGGGAATTTTTTAATGTTTTTAATTTCTATGTACTATATTCAAATTTTGTTACAGAGACATATGATAGAGTATCAATAAAATTTTTCAGCATAAACTATAATAATTAGGATTAAATTCTGTTGGGGCCTAGAGTGGAAATATGAGTTCAAGGAGAAAAGGGAATGGATGGTATACAACTATTCAAACACGTAAGATAACAAATATCCAAGGGGCACTTTAGTTTTTCAAAAGTCTTCTAGAGGGGCACTTAAGCAATAAAATTTGAGGATCCTAAGAGAACTGACCAATATTTAATATTATCAACTAGAGGCCCGATGCACAAAATTAATGCATGGGTAGGGTCCCTAGGCCTGGCCGGCGATCAGAGCTGATCGGGGCCTTCCTTCCCTGGCTGCTAGCCAGGGCCTTCCTTCATTCTGTGCCGCCCCCTGACGGTCAGCACATGTCATAGCGAGCAATCGAATTCCCGATCTCCTGGTCAAACTCCCGAGGGGACACTTTGCATATTAGTCTTTTATATATATAGATAAGTTCTCTCTGAGCCTGTTACCCTATCTGTTTAATAAGAGGGCTGGCTAAAAGTACATAATGGGGGACTAGTTAAATAAATTACAGTCTCCCTATTCAATGGAATATATGCAGCTGTTTCAAAAAGGTAAAACTAGCCTTGGCCGTAATGGCACACTGTTGGAGCATCAGCACACACACCAAAAGGTTGAGGGTTTGATTCCCGGTCAAGGGGACATGCCTGGATTGCAGGTTTTGGGGCAACCAATTGATGTGTCTCTCTCACATTGATGTTTCTCTCCCTCCCCCTCTCTTTAAATATCAATGGGGAAAAATATCATTGGGTGAGGATTAACAACAATAGCAAAAAAAGGTAAAACTAAATATGCGATATCAATAAAGGATGATCTCTAAGATATAATCAGTGAAAAAAGAATATGTATATGTCCTATATATAGAAAGAAAAAAGAGGGATATAAATATTCATATATTTATGGATATAGATTTTTGGAAAGATATACAGAACACAGATAATAGGGGCTGGATTAGGGAAAGAGTCTGAAGGTGGGTGCTTAAGACTTACTTTACAAGGTATTCCCTATTGCACTTTTCAAATTTACCACTACATCCATGTTATTACCTTTTCTTTAAATTAAAAAAAAACACACTAATTTATAAAAATATTTTGGTACATCTAGGGGTTTGATTAGATGGGCTCTAAAATCCCTTCCAGCTACAGCCGTGACCTGTTTGGCTCAGTAGATAGAGCGTCAGCCTGCGGACTGAAAGGTCCCGGGTTCGATTCCATCAAGGGCATGTACCTTGGTTGCGGGCACATCCCCAGTGGGAGGTGTGCAGGAGGCAGCTGATCGATGTTTCTAACTTTCTATCCCTCTCCCTTCCTCTCTGTAAAAAATCAATAAAATATATTTTTTTAAAAATCCCTTCCAGCTACAAGTCTCAGACCGTGTAATAGAAAAACAAAATGATGTCAGACACAGCAGTCCCAGCTGTTTTCACGCCCTTTCTCAGGCCCGCTGTCAAGAATGAGGAGGTTGTGACAGATATGTCCAGTGGAGAAACAGCTGTGGCCAATGTCTGTTACTGCCCCGCCTGGAAAGACACTCTCTACCTTATATTAACAACAATCCATAGCAAACTGGAAGTTAGGTTCCTGAAACCTTAAAGCTCCCCTTGGAAAATTTAGTGAGACAGAATCTTAAACCTCTCTTCCATTCCCAAGCCATCCCTCCAAAAAAAGTACTCAAGCAACTAAGCTATCTTCTTTGACTTTTACATCAGCATGAGCTTGCTTTGCCAGTTCCATAGGAAAATGACCACCCTCTCTGATCATTCCTACCTGAAGACCAGGCCAGTAGGCCTCCAAGGACTGGAAGACTGGCATGGACACAGTCCCCTTGTACATCTGCACCCACAGGTACCAGTCATCAAAGCGGGTATAATTCCGAATGGCTTTGTTGTATTCTGCAGTGGAGATGGAATAATGGATATGTCAGTGATTAGGGAGACAACAGGCAGCCCTTGGCAACAGAAGCATGGTCTTAAACTTTCGAAGAATTATATATGATGGTCTAGCCTCAAAGCAGGCTCGGATGTAATGAGGCAGAGAGGAAGAAGCATGGGGTCTAGAGTCAAACTTCCAGGCTCAAATTTTAGCTCCAGCTTTACCACTTGCTAGCTGTGACTTTAGGCAAGTTTTTCCCTCTTAACCCTCAGGTTCACTATCTGTAAAGTAGGGAGAGTAATGTTATATACCTCATAGGGTTGTTCAGTCAGTTATTCATCCAACAATATTCACTGAGCACCTTCTATATGCCAGGAACCCAGAGCTGGCAAACAAGACTAAGAAAGCTCTCAGCCCTCAGGGAGCTTACATTCTACTGGGAACTTTAACTTACACCTCCCCCTAAATTGTAAATCCATGAGGGCCAGGACTTTTTTTTTTATTGGTTTCAGAATCCCCAACACTAAGATAGTATATAATATTGACATTGATATATATTAAAGAGAGAGAGAGGAAGGCAGAGGGAGAGAGAAAAAAAGAGAAACATTGATGTAAGAGAGAAACATCAATCAATTGCCTCCCACAGGCACCTGACCAGGAATCGAACCCGACACCTGAGTATGTGCCCTGACCAGGAATTGAATTGGCAACCTTTTAGTGCATGGGAGGACACTCAACCAACTGAGCCACATCGGTCAGGGCGATAGTCATAATAAATATGCATAATACTATCTGAATGAATGAAGCATCAAATACACATGCAAATAAATAAAAATCTCAAATAGTGTTGTAAGGAATAAATAAAATAGTCTATGTTCAGTGCTTGGCACAGTGCTTGGCATATCAATGGTACTCAAATATTTGCTGAACAAATTAATGGTAGCTATAGTAACAATTATTAGGTGTCCAACAATTCCTCAATATCATTATTATTAGTGTCTAAGAGCCTGGAGGGTAAAATGTTTATATTCAACAGGCATTAATCTATGCCCTACCTCATGCAAAGCATTGTGGGAAATACAAAGATGAATATGGCATGGATGCTGGAACTGTGGATGACAGTTGACTGTAAGAGAGAGGCTGAAAGCCATAAATTCTGAGGAAGGATTAAGCTACTTCTTGGCAAGGTGACATTTAAGCTGGGCCCTGAAGGGTAAATAGAACTTTCGCACATGAAGACAGGAAAAAAGGTATTCCAGGCAAAGGAAACACATGCGCAATGGCCAAGAAATAAGATCTCCAGGGCCATACACAGAGAACGCAGTACGGTTCAGCTGGCTCCGGGCAAGAAGGTGACAAGAGGTGTAGTGGGCACTGCGTGGACAGTGCACGTCCATGACGGCTTTGAATGCAGACTCAGGTATTCAGGACTGATTCTCTAGGCACTTGGGAGCAACTGAAGGTTTATAAATAAACCACATGTCAATAGGAACAATCATGGGGAAAGCCCCCTTATCCTGCCTTTACCTAGGAACATAGCCATGAGCTTCTTATCCTGCAGCAGGATGGCTCCTTTCACCAGGTACTCAAAGTAGGAGTCCACACCAGCCCCGATGCCTGCGTCCTGGGCCACCCACTTGCCAGTGAGCACGTCGATGTGGTTGCCAACCTAGGAGAGAGACAGATAGTACCAAGAGAGGGGCCAAAACAAAACAAGCATCTCCCCACACCCCTTACTGCCTAGTGAGATGCAAGGCTGGACCATGGCCAGCTTTCCTCCATATCTGTACAGTGGAGGTGCATGTCATGCATATTTATGAGGACTTAATATCCACAATGAAAAAGAACAATGATTTGGAGGTTTATGCCCTATCTAGAGTGAGTGTGAGCTGGGAGATAAGAACTTGTTGTTCCCACAATCTGTCTCAGATTTCTCAGAACTCTGCATGTGATTACAGTGTCTAAATACACAAGACATACTTTACATATTTCCATAAGTCAACTCAGGGAATACAACCAAGAAACTGATGGAGTGATTGCTTGTAAGGAGAGGAAAGGGACAGGATTCAGAGGAGACTTCACAGATATCACTGGGTACCTTTTTTGTATCCTTTGACTTGTACACCATGTGACTCGTAAAACCATTTTAAAATAAAATATAAATTATTTTTCTTTTTTAAATCATATTTCTTTTTAAAAATATATTTTTTTATTGATTTCAGAGAGGAAGGGAAAAGGAAAGAGAGACAGAAACATCAATGATGAGAGAGAATCATTGACCGGCTGCCTCTTGCATCCCCCCACTGGGGATCAAGCCCACAACCCGAGCATGTGCCCTGACTGGGAATTGAACTATGACCTCCTGTTTCATAGGTTGACGCTCAACCACTGAGCCATGCTGGCTGAGCAAGTTTCACTTTTCAAGCTGACTTAGAACTAGACTTTGCATAAAAATGTGCCTCTACCTGAATCACTTTCAGTCAATAGTCTTTATAAGTTACAACAATTCAGCAAAGGAGATATTAATACATCATCACTGCTGAAGCAACTGAGGATCAGACAGGTTGAGTGACTTGCTCAGGGCCACACAGTTTTGATGAAGCAAGGTCTGTGCTCAAACCAAGTTCTGACTAAAGCTAATGCTATTTCCTGGACAGCTTTGGCTCAATTACTGTAAGTTTCACTGGATTATCCACTTTAGGAGCTGAAACTGACCTTAGAGATCAACTGGCCCAACTGTGTTAAGTTTCCATGGGTTAATAGGTATTAGACAGGAAAGGGAAGCTCTGGGGTCATATGGTTTGGTAAATGTTGAGTTAAGCAAAGTTAATAGATTTATTTATCATAGGATTTAATAACCTTTAACCTGCTCATGTTCATTATGACTCTCCAAAAAAAAAAAAATACTATATATAGAATTCCCAAACTTAATTGACTGGTAATCATTTTTTCATGGAATAACCATTCATAATCTCTCAGACCTGACAATCTAAGGTCACCAAATGAGTCAGGGGCATAAAGCATATAACCCACTCCTTAGCAATTGGAGAAATTCAAAAAGTCATTGCTTAACACACAGCCCCTTTTCCCCACAGAGTTTGTTCACTCATGCTCTCTTTCCCTCTGTGCCAGAATATGAATTGGATGCTTGGTCTACTTTCAGTGTCATGAGCCTAAGTCAGTGATGGCGAACCTATGACACGCGAACTCATTTTTTGGTTGATTTTTCTTTGTTAAATGGCATTTAAATATATAAAATAAATATCAAAAATATAAATCTTTGTTTTACTATGGTTGCAAATATCAAAAAATTTCTATATGTGACACGGCACCCGAGTTAAGTTAGGGTTTTTCAAAATGCTGACACGCCGAGCTCAAAAGGTTCGCCATCACTGGCCTAAGTCCTGGTCCACTCCTGAGGTCACCTCAAGTTGCCTTTGGCTGGATTGCAACTTGTTGCCCAGAGCCCTGACCCTTGCAAGCAGGGGCCAAGGTGGTGACTTGACTCAAACAGGAAGGGTGCAGCCAACCTACCAGCCCAATATCCGACCGGCTCTCCCAGAGACGCATCAGGGCCACTCTGGCCACGTCTTCAAACACAGGATCACCAGTGAGGCTGCTCAGGGTGGCGAATTCCACAATGAAGGTCCCGATCCCTGCCGTACAGGTGACGGGGGTCTCTCCCGGGTTCACACCATGAAGCAGGTTCACTGTTCCATATGGCATGCCGGTGGGAGTCTGAAAGGCTGAACAATCACAAAATTATGACCCCAGTCAGGAGCAGAGAGGTAGGGATGGTTGGATACAGTCTTGAAGCCTGAGGCCTTGGCCAGCACTTCCCTCTTTATTTCCTGGGCGACCTACTAGAGACTGAGCCAGAGAAGGAAACATGTCACTGGAGGACCCTTAGTGGCCGCCTAAGCCAGATGCTGGCCAACACTGCTCCACATGACCCTCGGGCTCTCGCCCGTGATGAGGAGGAAAGCAGGGGCTGCCCCTCTAGGTTGTCACACGCCACACATGCTCACTTTAGATACAGCAGCACTATTTTTACTTATTTTACACTTTGCCTTCCGAGGCCAGGCAGGCAACTTAGTGTGAAGTAGGCACAGCTTAGGCCAGTGATGGCGAACCTATGACACGCATGTCAGAGGTGACACGTGAACTCATATTTTTGGTTGATTTTTCTTTGTTAAATGGCATTTAAATATATAAAATAAATATCAAAAATATAAATCTTTGTTTTACTATGGTTGCAAATATCAAAAAATTTCTATATGTGACACGGCACCAGAGTTAAGTTAGGGTTTTTCAAAATGCTGACACACCGAGCTCAAAAGGTTCGCCATCACTGGCTTAGGCCATGGGGAGTGGGGGGGCTTGTGGCACCCTAAAGAGCATGCCCCATTAGAAGCCATTGAGATACTTTTTAATTTTTTCTTTCAGTTTTATTGAGATATAATTGACATACAGCATTGTATAATTTTAAGGTATATAGCATAACTTGACTTACATATATTGTGAAATAATTACCACAATAAGATTAGTTAAGCCCGGCCAGCGCGGCTCAGTGGTTGAGCATCAACCTATAGACCAGGAGGTCATGGTTCGATTCCCGGTCAGGGCATGTGCCCGGGTTGCAGGCTTGATCCCTAGTGTGGGGCAGGCAGGAGGCAGCCGATCGAGGATTCTCTCTCATCATTGATATTTCTCTCTTTCTCTCCCTCTCCCTTCTTCTCTGAAATAAATAAAAATATATTATAAATAAATAAATAAATGTACTCTAAAATCACCTGGACTCATGTGAAATTAAAAAAAAAAAAAGATTAGTTAACCTCCATGATCTCATATAAATACAAAAAGAAAAAAAATTTGTTTTTTCCTTGTGATGAGAATTTTTAGGATCTACTCTCTTAGCAACTTACAAATACATCATAGAGCAGTGTTAACTGTTGTCATCATGTTGTATATTACATCCCCAATTCTTATTTATCTTGTAACTGGAAGTTTGTATCTTCTGATTCCCCTCATATACTTTTTAAACACTATTTTGAGCAAATGAAACACATCTGCAGATCTAAACACAGGAGCCAATTTAAGATCCTAAGTTTACATAGTTTACGGGCCAAATTATTTTTTTTAATGGACATAAACCACTAAACTGATGAGGTGGTCCAACCCTCAATTTACAGGTAGGAAAAGTCATGCTTGCAAAGAAGTGACTCACAGGTCACACACAGAGCTGAACAGAGCTGGGATGGGAATGTCTGCCATGGTCCCATTCCCTTTCTCTCTCCCCACAAGCCCTATGCTCTGCCCATCCCACCCTAGTACTTTCCGATTTAAGGCAAGACAGGCAGCCAGAGGCAGAGATTTCCTCTCCAGACCAAAAGGTCAAACAACCCAGAGCAACCTGTGCGTCACCAAAACATTAACAAAGACGTTAAAACTTCCAAGAACTACAAGGTTCAGCAACTTTGCTGTAGATGAGAAACTGGCCATCTGACAGGCATGAGTGGCAAGCAAGGAGAATGAGAGCAAGAAGGGCGTAAAGGAATATTTCAGAAAAATCAGGCAATGTGAAACACAGGGGGAGTGACAAAACCCTATTTCATGACCTGAATGGTAGATACACTGGTACTTGTTCCAATATGTACTTTTCAATATGGATATTTCTCAATACCAAATTTTCTTAAATGACATACAAGAGAAGGGAGCAACCAGGCAGAGTTTCCTCTAGGGATGAATCACACTGGACATGATGTTTGTAAGGAGACACTCAGGCCATCAGTCATGAGTGAGACCTGAGCCCAGATCACTCACTCTCCTCAGCTCTTCCCTGGGGATGAGAGGCAAGCACTGTGTGAAAGGGAGAAGTGAGATGGCCAAGAGGCTGATGAGAAGCACAGCGTGATGTGCTTGGATATGACTAGCCCTAAGCCTCTGCCACACCCTGAAGGGAACACAGTGTCCGGCTGATGCTGCCGAGGCCAGCTACTGCCCTGCCAAACAAACACACTGAGGCTTGGCTTGCAGCCCTGCACACAGCTTAGCTAAAAACAAGTCCCTCTCATTCCAAGCACTTTCTCCTTTCTGACCCTGTTTCATGCCTCCCCAAAACCCAATGTTACTAAACAATGAATGGGTTAGTAATGAGACCAAGGAAGAAATCAAAAGGTACCTTGAAACAAATGAAAATGAGAACACAACCCAAAATCTATGGGACACAGCGAAAGCAGTCCTAAGAGGGAAATTCATAGCATTACAAGTCTATCTCAAGAAACAAGAAAAATCTCAAATAAAGAATCTAACTTCACACTTATAGGAACTTGAAAAAGAACAACCAACAAAGCCCAAAGTAGAAGAAAGGGAATAAACAAAATACAGTCTATAAAAACAACACAAAAGATCAATGAGCCTGGTCAGTGTTGCTCAGTGGTTGAGTGTTGACCTATGAGCTAGAAGTTCTTTGATTCCTGGTCAGGGCACATGCCAGGGTTGCAGGCTTGATTCCCAGTGGGGAGTGTGCAGGAGGCAGTCGATTAATGATGCTCTCTCATCATTGATGTTTCTAGCTCTCTCTCCCATTCCCTTCCTCAAGAAAAATAGTATTATGCTAAGCTAAATAAGCCAGTCATAGAAAGATAAGTAACACATGATCTCACTTACATGTGGGATCTAATGAAAAAAATAAATTGATGAACAAAATAGATCCAGAGACATAGAGTGTAGAATATAATCACAATCCAGAGGGAAGTTGGGGGTGAGGTTCCGGTTTGGGAAGTGATTAACCAGGGAATTTAAATGCATAGCCCATGGACCCAGACAATAGTGAAGGCTTGGGAGAGGTGTGTTTGGGGTGGAGGGGGACAATGGGGGGGGGGGGGGGGGGCGGAGAGAAACAAACAAAGGTAACATCTGTAATACTTTCAACAATAAAGATTTTAAAATAAATAAATAAATGATAAAAAGATATATATTTTTAAAGTTTAAACAAAGATCAATGAAACCAAGAGCTGGTTTCTTTGGAAAGATAAACAAGTTTGACAAAGCTTTAACGAGACTCATCAAGGGGAGAGGAGAGAGGGGGGAGTCGGGGGAGAAATCAACCAAAAGACTTGTATGCATGCATATAAGCATAACCCATGGGCACAGTCAGTAAGGGGGGGTGAGGGCTTATGCGGGGGGGGGGGGGGGGGCTGGGGGGGCCGGGGAAGGGTGGGAACAAGCAGGGAGAGGTCAACGGGGGAAAAAGGATTCATATGTAATACTTTAAGCAATGAAGAATTTTTAAAAAAATAGAGAAAACCCAAATAAAATCAGAAGTGAAGAATAATTGACATCAAAAAAATACAAAGAATTGTAAAAAAATATATATTGCAAACAAACATATGCCAACAAACTGGATAATCTGGATAAAATGGATAAATTTCTAGAAACATACAATCTCCCAAAACTGAATCAGGAAGAATCAGAGACTCTGAATAGACAGGTTACAACTAATGAAACTGAAGCAGTAATAAAAAAAAATTCCAACAAACAATAGTCCTAAACCAGATGGTTTCACAGTTGAATTTTACAATCAAAGAAGAACCTATCCTCCTCAAACTATTCAAGAGGAGGGAAAACTCCCACATTCATTATAAGACCACTATTATCCTAATTCCAAAATCTGATAAAGATACTACAAAGAAAGAAAATGATATGCCAATATCCCTGATGAACATAAATGCTAAAATCCTCAACAAAATATCAGCAAACCAGATCCAGTAATACATTAAAAGACCATGAACCATGATGAAATGGGATTTATTCCAGGGATGCAAGGTTGGTACAATATCCACAAATCAATAAATGTGATACACTACATAAACAAAATGAAGAATAAAAACCATATAATCATATCAATAGAGGCAGAAAAAAACATTTTATAAAATCCAGCACCCATTTATAATTTAAAAAAAACAACAACTCTCAACAATGTGGGAATAAAGGGAACACATACCTCAATGTAATAAAGACCATATATGACAAATCCATAGGCAACATCATACTCAATGGGCAAAAACTAAAACTGTTTTCCTTAGGATTGGGAACAAGACAGGGATGTCCACTTTCAGCACTCTTATTCAACATAATACGGGAAGTCCTAGCAGCAACAATCAGAAAGAAGAAGAAATAAAAGGCATCCAAATTGGAAAGGAAGAAGTAAAACCATTTTTTGCAGATGACATGATACTGTATATAGAGAAACCTAAA
This sequence comes from Myotis lucifugus, assembly GCF_000147115.1. Taxonomy (NCBI): domain Eukaryota; kingdom Metazoa; phylum Chordata; class Mammalia; order Chiroptera; family Vespertilionidae; genus Myotis; species Myotis lucifugus. The sequence continues at coordinate 4,969,049 of NW_005871108.1, forward strand.
GATTCTACCTAAAAACTATTAGAACTGATAAATGATTTCAGTAAAGTAGCAGGATATAGAATAAGTACCCAGAAATCACAACAACCCAAATGACATACAAAAGAAGGTTGCATTTGTATACACCAATAATGAAACTATCAGAAAGGGAAAGTAAGAAAACAATTTCAATTGCATTTAAAAAAAGTTCCTAGGAAAAAATTTAACCAAGAATGTAAAAGATCTGTACTCAGAAGACACCAAAGAAACTAAAGAAGATGCAAATAAGTGGAAGCATATACCACTTTCATGTATAGAAAGAATTAGTATCATTAAAATGTCCATCTACCCAAAGCAATCTATAGATTCAATGTATTCCCTATCAATATACCAATGGCATTTATCACAATACTAGAATAAATATTCCAAATATTTATGTGGAACCACAAAATACCCTGAGTAGCCACAGTGATCTTGAGAAAGAAAAACAAAGTTGGAAGAATCATGCTACCTGATATAAAACTATACTACAAGGCCACAGTAATCAAAACAGTATGGTACTGGCATAAAAAGATATATATATATGGAAGAGAACAGAGAGCCCAAAAATAAACCCATGCCTTTATGGTCAATTAGTATTTGACAAAGGTGGAAGGAACATACAATGTGTCAAGACAGTCTATCAATAAATTATCAATAAATGGTGTTGGGAAAATTAGATACATGCAAAAAAAATGAAACTAGACCACCTTCTTACACCATACACAAGAATAAATTCAAAATGTATGAAAGACTAAATGTTAGACTTGAAACCATAAAAATCCTAGAAGAAAACATAGGCAATAAAATCTTAGACATTTCTCAGAGCAATATTTTTTCTGATATATCTCCTCAGGCAAGGAAAACAAACAAACAAAAAAATAAACAAATGGGACTACATCAAACTAAAAAGTTTTTGCACAGCAAAGGAAGTCATCAACAAAATGAAAAAACAACCCACTGAATGGGAGAACACATTCGCCAATGATACATCATTTCCAGCAAGGGAAGCAGGACTTCATCTTTCCCCATGTCAGTGTGGGTCTTACCTGGGAGGAGTTTTCGGGCTGCCTCCTCAGCCATACTCAGGAGAGGTCCAGCGCAGGGCCATCCGGCCTCCACTTCCACCCCAGCCTTCTTCGACAGCAGGTGAGCAGACAGAAGTCCCCCTACCACTACCGATGGCACAAAAAGTAAATGTCAGAGTCCCAAGGACCAGTGTTTCCCTTGTGCAAATTAAACCTAAACACTCTCACTGCTGACTCACTGGGAAGGGGCTAGAGCCATCGTGAAAGACGAGTTCCTTAATCCCACATATTGGTACAGGGTTAAGTTTACAGAGTTTTGTTCTCTTGGTGGGCCACAAAAGACAATGGCTATCTGGTGTTTTTTTAGTACCTACTATTTACCAAACACTAGGTACTACTGTCCCCTCTTTAGATAAAGATACTGAGGGTAAGAGAAGCAAAGAGACTTTCCCTGGAAAATCTAGTAGGTGGTAGGGCCAGGTCTGTCTGACTCCACTTGGTTGCTCTGTCTCCCAATCCCCCACCAAGACCTAAAGGGGGGGAAGGGGGGAGTAGTATCAATTTATCTATATCAATTTATAACATAACATTTTAGGACCTATAAAAAGACACAAACATTCTGTATTTGGAAATATGGCTAGATAGGTAGCCTAAATGGCTCAGTGACAAAACCTGGTGACCTTGAGCTTCAGTTTTCCCCTCTTCTGGTAGAGGGGGAGTAAAAGACAACGAATTGAACTACCCAAAGTGGGGAGGGTGATAAAAGATCCCTCCATAAAGTTGGGATCTGAAAGAACTATATACTCTGTGTAAGGAAAAATTAGAAACAAACTCTGCACACCTCCCATACTGTTCATGCCTCAACTCTTGATGCCAAGTAAAAGAAAAAATATTTCTCCTAAGAATTAGTAACTACAAGCTGGTACTCACTAAGTTTTATAGCCTGAATTTATACTAACCAGGTAGTCTAGAAAACTTCAAATCTTTGGCATAAAGTGGTTTTTGGAAGATAGTACCTCCAGCTACATGGCAGAAGTGAACAAATGTATCTGGAAGAACCCACCATCACCCAGGCCTCAAAGAATCCCACAGGTGAAATCTAAGGAATGAGTATACATTTTAAAAAGTACATAAATCACAAAACATACAAAGAAACAAAGTGTTATGAGTAAGAGTTAGCAGAAATGACAGTAGAACAAGACTTACCAACACTTCAGATAATGGAATTATCAGACACAGAATATGAAATTGTTGTGTGTAGTACAGGGTTGGGCCAAAGGAGATTTACAGTGTGAGTATGTGAAACACAGAGTTACTCTTGTATTATTATTTATTAATTGTTGTATTATTTTCCATGTAAACAACTGTAAGCCTACTTTTGCCCCACCTTGCATGTTTAAAGAAATAAAAGGTTAGAACATATGAACAAGTAGCAGAAATTATAAAAATAAGCAATCCTATTTATAAAAGAACAAAGTAGAATTCCTAAAAATGAAAAAACATAATAATTGAAGTTTAAAATTACATAGATAGGTCTAATAGCAGATATGATTTATCTGAAGAATTAGTGGACTTAAAGACAAACTCACAAAAATTATCCAAAAAGCAACATAATGAGACAAAATGATTTTAAAAAATACAGAAGGGATTTAGAGGATACATTAAGAAGGTATATATATCTGGTTGGAGTTCTAAAAAGAGAAGAGAGACAATCTTCGAGGAGAAAAATAGTTACAAACTTTATAAAATTAATGAACGACACCAATTTTCAGATCCAGGAATCTCAAGCAAGATAATAAAAAGAAATCCACATTGCTCGGCCAGTGCGGCTCACTGGTTGAGCATCAACCTACGAACCAGGAGGTCATCGTTGATTCACAGTCAGGGCACATGCCCAGGTTGCAGACTCAATCCCCAGTGGAGGGTGTGCAGGAGGCAGCCGATCAATGATTCTCTCTCATCACTGATGTTTCTACTAGTATCTCTCTCCTTCTAACTTCCTCTCTCTGAAATCAATACAAATATATATTTTTTTTTCTTTTTTTTTTTTTTTTTAAAGAGCCCTAGCTGGCCCTAAACGGTTTGGCTCCATGGATAGAGTGTCGGCCTGCGGACTGAAGGGTCCCAGGTTCGATTCCGGTCAAGGGCATGTACCTCGATTGCGGGCACATCCCCAGTAGGGGGTGTGCAGGAGGCAGCTGATCGATGTTTCTCTCTCATCGATGTTTCTAACTCTCTATCCCTCTCCCTTCCTCTCTGTAAAAAATCAATAAAATATATATTTTAAATAAATAAATAAATAAATAAATAAATAAATAAATAAATAAAAGAGCCCTAGCTGGTTGGCTCAGTGGATAGAGTGTTGGCCCTTGGACTAAAGAATCCAGAGTTCAATTACAATCAAGGGCATGTATATCAGTTGCAGGTTCAATACCTGGCCCCGCTCAGGGGTGTGTGTGGAAGGCAACCAATTGATGTGTCTCTCTCACATCGATGTTTCTTGCTCTGTCTCTCTCCTTCCTTTCCACTCTCTCTAAAAATCAATGGAAAAATATTAACAAACAAACCCTCCCTCCAAGAAATCTATATTTATACATATCACAGTAAAATTACAGAACACCAAAGGAAAAAAAATATCTCAAAAGCAGAGTCCATGTAAACATGATTGTTAAAGCTCAGTGACGAGTACATCTAGTTCATTATACTATTTTCTCTACTTTTATGTATGTTTGAAAATTCCCATAATAAAATTATTTAAAAGGGGCTGCCAGCATAAATAAAACCAGTTATCTATAATGACATAATAATTAGATTGGAAAATTACTTTTTAACAATGGGAATGAAACCAGAAGACAAAATTTTCTTCAAGGTGCTAACAGAAAATAACTATCAACCTAGAACCATATGTCCTACAAAAATACCCCCCAAAGGCCAAACAAATGCAGTGAGAAAGACATCGACAAAAGCTGAGAAAGTTTTCCAAGAATACACCCACACACCCAGCTGCTGTAGCTCAGTGGTTGAGCATTGACCTATGAACCAGGAGGTCACGGTTCAATTCCTGGTCAGGGCACATGGCCAGGCTACAGGCTCGATTCCCAGGGCAGGGCATGCAGGAGGCAGCCAATCGATGATTCTCTCTCATCATTGATGTTTCTATCTCTCTTTCCCTTCCTCTTTGAAATTAATAAAAATATGTTCATAATAATAAAAAAGGGACGCTGAAACCGGTTTGGCTCAGTGGATAGAGCGTCGGCCTGCGGACTGAAGGGTCCCGGGTTCGATTCCGGTCAAGGGCATGTACCTGGGTTGCGGGCACATCCCCAGTGGGGAGTGTGCAGGAGGCAGCTGATCGATGTTTCTCTCTCATCGATGTTTCTGACTCTCTATCTCTCTCCCTTCCTCTCTGTAAAAAATCAATAAAATATATTTTAAAAAAAAGCTAGATATCATGCATAATATCTAAATTAGTAAAAGGAAAATGACAAATAGCACAAAATTAATACCACAGAAATGAATGTAAATATATCAGTAATTATTGTAAATATAAATGGATTAAACATTTCAGTTAAGAGACTCTCAGAATGGATAAACAAAATATAATACACTAGAGGCCTGGTGCATGAAAATTCGTGCACTTGGGGGGGCGGGAAGTCCCTCAGCCTGGCCTGTGCCCTCTCGCAGTCCGGGAGCCCTCGGGGGATGTCCACCTGCCAGCTTACGCCCGCTCCCCTGAGGATCAGGCCTAAGCTGGCAGTCAGACATCCTTAGCACTGCCCAGGAGGCGGGAGAGGCTCCTGCCACTGCCTCTGCACTCGCAACCATCAGCCCAGCTTGTGGCTGAGTGGCACTCCCCCTGTGGGAGGGCACTGACCACAAGGGGCAGCTTCTGTGTTGAGCGTCTGCCCCCTGGTGGTCAGTGTGCATCATAGCGATTGGTCATTCCTGGTAGTTCTGCTGTTAGGGTCAATTTGCATATTACCCTCTTATTATATAAGATAATTTACAAAAGATATAGCTAATAATAAAAACAGAAAGATCGAAAGTAAGAGGGTAGAAAAACATATATAGGGCAAATGCCAAGCAAAAAAAAGCTGGTATAATTATATTCATGTCTGAAACAAAGGTATGAGGACAACCTTAATTTCCAGATGACAAATCAGGCTCAGAATTGTGTGATACAGCAATGAATATGGCCTCAGGACTGATTCCTAAATCAGGATTTTATACCATGCTGTCCCTCTGCAACCTGATCTTTTAAAAAATTTATTTATCACCTTTCTATAATTTCATTGTAAAAAAAAAGATCCAAAATAAAGATGAGCACAATAAGGGGCAAAAAACATAACTGCCATCCAGAGGTGACAGCTGTTGAGCCACTGGAGGTCCAGAAGTTCACTGGAAATAAGGACTGTGCTAGCTTCATAAGAGTCATTGGAAACCTGCTAAATAATTGATTCTAGGACTCAACCCAGAGATCACAATTCATTGGTTTAAAGTGGAGCCAAGACATCTGAACTTTTTAAAGGTCCCAAGTGGTTATGATGGACTACCAGGTTTGGAACTTAATACTTGAGACTTGCACTGTATAATACAGTAATCATTAACCAGGTGTCACTATTGAAATTTAAATTCATTAAAATTAAATTAAAGATTCAGCTCTTCAGTTGCAGTAGGCACATTTCAAATGTTCAATAGCCACATGTGGCTCGGGGCTACCGCACTGGACAACATAGAGACAAAACATTTCCATCATCACAGATATCGGTAGTGCTTCCTAGATAATAAACTCCAAGAAAGCAACAAAGGATTACATCTTTCTTGCTCATGACTATATCCTATATAATAAAGAGCTAATATGCAAATGGTCATCATGCCCTCGCACCCTCACGCCGGGGCCGGGGGACCTGAGGCTGTGCCCCCCGCCTTGTGGGACTTGACAGGGGTGGGGTAGTCCGGTCTCAGTCTTGTGCGATTTCGAGGCCCACGCAGGTGGGCAGGGACTTGACTCTGGGTCTGCGGCATGCCCCAGACTTTGATAGGAGGGATATTTGCATATACATTTTACTAATTTTCTTTCATCTCTGACACTTCTATTATAGAGAAAGGGCAAATAGCAATATTAAAATATTTCCTCTAATTAATTCCCTTTTAATGTGCACAAATTTTGTGCACCAGGCCACTAGTGTATGTGTATATATATATATATATATATATATGCCTAGCACCAAATATATGTTAACTATGTGAGTAAACCTGGCACATTTCTTTCCATTCTTTTCTCTGTCCCCTGCTCATGTCTGAAACTGATGAGGAATCCTGAGGCCTTCCCACCCTACCCTCCAAGAGGGAAGAAGAGCTGTCAGTCACTGGTTTGGGCCAAGTGGTAGGGCCAGCCCTTAAGATCCGCTTTACCACCTTCTGGTTTATACAGAGGCAAAGAATCCACACTCTGTTTTCTTCCAAAGGCCATAGAAGACAGCCCTTACCTCGGATGTTGGTTTCAAACACAGATGCATTCACATCAATATCAAAGTCCAAGTTGTCCTGGAGCACTTCAACCACCCTTTGGAATTCTGAGACATTCCCCAAAATCTAGGAGGAAAGAGAGACATGACAATGAAGATATCTCAGGATTGAAGGCATTGAAAATGTTGGAATAAGCGTCTAGGATCTGCCCTAACTGGTTTGGCTCAATAGCTAGAGCCTCAATCTGGAGACTAAGGGGTCTCGGGTTCGATTCTGGTCAAGGGCATGTACCTCAGTTGCAGACCCGATCCCCAGATCCCCAGCCCTAGTCAGGGCGTGTGCAGGAGGCAACCAATTGATGTGTCTTTCTAGCATGGATGTTTCTCTCTCTGTGTCTCTCCCTCTCCCTTCCACTCTCTCTAAAAATCAATGGGAAAATATCCTCAGGTGAGGGAGGATTAACAAAAAGAAAGAGTCTGAGATCCTATGCCAGAGTGGCCCTCACTTATTCAACTGAAGGCCTGCAGTTTCTGTTCTAGGACTGATGACAGGTGAAAAAACACGGAGAGCTAAAATTCACAAAGACCCAACATCAAGAGACTGGTTAGGTAAATCCTTTTTTTTTTTATTTATTTTTATCGATTTCAGAGAGGAAGGGAGAGGGAGATAGAAACATCAATGAGAGAGAATCTGCCTCCTACACACCCGCCACTGGGGATTGAACCCACACCCTGGGCATGTGCCCTTGACTGGAATCGAACCTGGGACCCTTCAGTCTGCAGGCCGATGCTCAATCCACTGAGCCAAACTGGCTAGGGCTAGGTAAATTCTTAGGTACCAATTCAAGAGTACCCATTTAAACAATGTGAAACTGTATAAAAACAATATAGACTATAGAGCACATTAAGGACATCTTAGTTTGCTATTTGCAGTGAATGTCTGTTGCTTTTAACCTTTTCTTCACATTCATGCTTGTAGAAAATACTGCAGGTTGGTTGGCCCAACAATCATTCCCAATCTTCTTTACCCTTTTAGCCTCCCACCATAGAGGCTGGAAATCCAGATACTTGCTGTCTTAGACTCTTGCTGCTAGAGGTGATTGTGTTACCCAGCCAATTCGGAGCCTTGAGAAGACCACTGAGGGTACTTCTAGGAAAGCTTCTGTTTTCCTAACAAAAAGGGAGACCCAGCCAGTGTGGCTTGGTGGTTGAGCGTCAACCTAGGAACCAGGAGGTCACTGTTCAATTCCCAGTCAGGACATATGCTCAGGTTGTGGGCTCGATCCCCAGTGGGGGGTGGGGGAGGGTGCAGGAGGCAGCCAATCAATGATTCTCTCTCATCATTGATGTTTGTATCTCTCTCTCCCTCTCCCTTCCTCTCTGAAATCAATAAAAATATACATTTTTAAAAAAACTCACTGCCCTAGCTGGTTTGGTTCAGTGGATAGATCCTTGGCCTGCAGACTGAAGGGTCCCAAGTTCGATTCCAGTCAAGAGCACATGCCTGGGTTGTGGGCCCAATTCCGATCCCCAGTACGGGGTGTGCAGGAGACAGCCAATCAGTGATTCTCTCTCATCATTGATGTTTCTATCTCTCTCTTTCCCTCTCCTTCCTCTCTGACATCAATAAAAATATATTTAAAAAAACCCAAAACGCACTATTGTAACTCCAGAGCTCAGTACTGTGTTTGGCATACAGTTGGCCATTATATGGAGAAGTAAATGCCACCTTCTCTAGGAAGCCTTTGGTTCTTCCTTTAAAAGACTCCAGTAACTTCATCCACACAACTCTCTAGGCGTCTGTGTCTCTCCACATTAAGAGTATCTTTGACTGGACAGGAGCCTCACTCATTCCTACATTCCCCCAGAGTGCTGCACATGGCCCATGAAGGAATTACTCAAGAAATGTTTGTTGAATGATTACATGAATCTTTCTCCACACTGAAGCTAGTGATCTGCTCAAAACAGATATTTCATCATTTCCTGCCCTCTACTTAAGAAATTTCAGTGACTTTCCATTATTTCAAATTAAAGATCAAAACCCTTAACATTGTGAACCTCATCCGGTCCCCATCTATCCCTCCAGCCCCATTTGCTTCTCCCTTTTCCTTCCAACATCTCATACACACTGGCCTTCCGATAGTTCACTGCACTTGCCATACTCTCTCTTTTGCCATAAGGCCTTTGCACAGGCTGTTCTCTCTGCCTGGAATACTCCTTCCACCTCCCACTTCCCAAGTCAAAACTTGCTTCTCCTTCAGATCCCAACTTAAGTATCAGTTCATTACCTTAGGGAAGTCCCCTGTGACCTCCTCAGTCTAGGTCAACTTCTCTTAGTTATCACCACTCAAAGAACCATGTTCCTTTCCCACAGTGCACTCTCCTCAATTTGTAATTACACATCCTTTCGGGTTAGTCTTTTATTCTTTGTCCCTCTCACTAAAATCAGAAACTCCAGGAAAGCAGGGACTGTGTCTATTTAAACTCACTACTGTGGCCAACTGTGTGGCTCAGTGGTTGAGCATCGACCTATGCACCATAAGGTCACGATTCAATTTTGGGTTTGCGGGCTCGATCCCCAATGGGGGTGTGCAGGAGGCAGTCAATCAATGATTCTCTCTCATCATTGATGTTTCTATCTCTCTCTCCCTCTCCCTTCCTCTTTGTTTTTGTTTGTTTGTTTGTTGTTGTTCTTAATTTTTTTGTTTTCTCCTCTTCCTCTTTGAAATCAATAAAAAAAATACTTTTTTAAAAACTCACTATTGTAACTTCAGAGCTTAGTACTATGCTTGGCTACAGTTGGCCATTAAATGGAGGAGTACATACAAATTAACATTAAGGTGAAAAAAAGCTAAATTATATCTACAAGGTAATCACAATCATGTAAATATTATTAATTTATAAAAATGAAAGGTGTTGACAAAGAACCAGAAATAGTGAAATAGGGGAAAGTGGTTAAATCCTCTCTTGTGGCTTCTTTGAGGATGACAGTTAAGGCCTGGAATCGTACAGAATTGGGTTCAGGTCCTTGCTCTTCCATTTCAGAGCTATGTACACTGGCCAAGTCATTTTATCTCTTTAAGCATCAGCTCTCCCAGTGGTTAAGGAGTAAAGGTACTTACCTCAAAGGGTTGCTGGAAGGATTAAACAGGATAATACATGTAAAGTGCTTAGCACATACATAACACACTAACTAATTACTGCTATTATTTTTACCACTGAACATATCCATCAGAATGTAAGCCTCTGAAAATAAGGAGGGCATCAAGGTCTCTGTATCCCCCACTAAATAGAGTTCTACAGGCCTATCATAGTTCTGTGTTCTACAAACATGTGCTGAATAAATGAGCCTGAGTAAACTCGAAATTCATCATTTTCCTCTATCTAGATAGGTAACCAGAAACTGATGGTTCAGAATCATGAGTTGAAAATAAAAGACCTAGGTGAAGAATTCATTTTTCACCAATAGTCAAACTGCCAAGAGGAAAAGGAATAGAGGAGACACTTACCAGCAAAGTATCCAGAGCATCAATTAGAGTCAGAGAAAAGCTGTGAAAGGACAGAAATCCCAGCTTAGTAAGAAAATCAAACACCACATGTCAAAACTGCCCCAGATCAGTACCCAAAAACCTAATACATGAGGCACAGCAATGCCTCTGCCTATCCCACTTTCAGTCACAACAGAAAAGCCATAGTGAAAATTGCCAGGAACCTCTGACCCATTTAATGCACCTGGGATAAGGGACTGATATAAGCCCAACTGTCGTTAACAAACACGTTAAGTGCCCAGTCAGTCACCGGTGACTGACATTATACTTTCCGTCCGGAAGACAAAACAGGCCGGGCACTTAACGTGTTACACACTTGCCTATATTCTCTGGCATTCTTCTCTGCCATAGGTAGACAGGATGAGATTGCAGCTAAGAGTAAGGGCTTTTCCACACCTAAAAACTTATCTCTCAGTACACAGAACTGTATGCCTGAGAATGCTCATGTCAGTTCAGAACAGCAAAAAGCTAGAAATAACCCAAATGCACACCAGTTGAAAAGTGATTATACTGTAGTACACTCAAAGAACACAAAACTATAGAGGTTGTTATCGAGATCTTTAACAAAAAGAGTTCTATTGGCTAATGTTAAGGTACTCTAATTGTTAAATGAAAAAGACGAGGTATGGAATAGGCAGTGTGATATGTTTACTAGTATATCTGCATTGTCAAAAAGAGACATATAGACAGAAAGCAGATTAGTTGTTTGGGCTGCTGGTGGTAGACGGATTAACTATAAAGGGGCACAAGGGAACTTTTTAGGGTATTCTATAACTTGACTGTGATATCAGAACCTCAGAAATGTTCTACTTGTTGACTGTGATAATGGTTACTATATACTTAAAATGGGTGTATTTTATCATGTGTAAGTTATGCCTTTAAAAAGTTAATTTGAGCCCTGCTGATGTTGCTCAGTGGTTGAGTATCGACCCATGAACCAAGAGGTCCCTGGTTTGAGGTTCGATTCCTAGTCAGGGCACATGCTTCATCCCCAGTAAGTGGTGTGCAGGAGGCAGTGGATCAATGATTCTCATCATGGATGTTTCCATCCTCTCTCCCTCTCCCTTTCTCTCTCTCTAAAATAAATTTTTAAAAAACATGTTTTTAAAAAGTTAATTTTAAAAGATGTCTATATGATTATATAAACGGAAAATATTTACGGAAGGATACTCAAGAAAGATTATTTCCTTTATTTATATGATTTTGTGCTGCTTGAATTTACCATTTGCTTGTACTACTTTTTTTCAACTAAAATACAAAAACCAACACAAATTTTGTTGATTTTACTTAACTTGACCAGTCCTTAGCATACGCATTTGTAAAATGGAGATAAGTGTTAAGAGAATTAAATGAGATGACAAAGGTAAAATGCTTAGCACAGTGTTTCATCAATGTCAGCTTCAATTAAATGCAATGATTTCTTTACTCAAAAAGAACAAGACAGAGAATTCCATCTCTGATTTTTATTCTAGTGTGAGAAAGACAACCTAGCAGCCAAGTGAAAATGATAGTATCAGAGAGTGAGAAGTGCTAAGAAGAATAAGTGATTTGTGAGAGTGACCTGGAAGGAGTGGGTCGTCAGGGAAGCTGATGCTGCGGTGACATTTTGGGCTGAAATCTCCAGAAGCAGTCAGTGTGTGAGGATAATGGGGGAAGTGTGTTTCAGTTTCACTAACAACAAAGGCTCTGAAGTGTCATGGCTGGGTGAGTTACATCCCCTCCTGGTTTGTTGGTCCACTTATAAAATGAAGGGGTTGGGTCTTCTGACTTCCTGGAGCCTTTCCATGGTATTCCACAACTCCAGAGATTTGCCCAAGCCCCCATGACCAGTGCCTGTTACTCTTGTGGCTGGAGCCCAAAGGTTCAGCCCACCAGGCTAACCCAGGCTACTCTACTCCGGGATCCAGATGGTGCTGGCCTGAATGGGGGTGGGGAGGAAGGGGGGGGGGGGTCACGGCCTCGCCCTGGCTAGGAGCTTTTCCGGATCCGGCAAGGAAGCCATCAAGCCACCACTCCCAGAGTCCCACCCGTCTAGAACCGGACTGCCAGACCCCGGCCAGCCCTTCGCACTACCTGCCCCAGGTGTCATGCCCGTCACAGGTGAGAGGCCGCAGCTCGTCGTAGGGAAATGCATTCTCCAGGTAGCTGTCGTAAGCGTGGTAGAACATGGCCTTGACTCGCTCCCTGGTGAGGATTAGGAGAAATAAGGGGCAGAAAACCAAATCAAGCAGGGGAAAGGACAAGAAATAGGCGGAAAGTGGAAATCACCCCGATTCTGCCGGGAGCCCAGAGGCGGATTCCGAGCAAATGAGGGTGGGGGTCCTGGGGCAGAGGGAAAGGAAGGAACCCGCTCCGTGCTTTCCATTCCCCGACTGCGTCAGGGCGGGGAGCCTGACCGCTTCACCTGTAGTGGGCGGGGTCGGGCGCGGAGCCATCGGGGCCCGGCGCACCACGGTGCAGTGGCAGCAGCAAGCACAAGAGGCCGAGCGGGGCCAGCAGCCGGAAAGGCATAGAGCTCGTGTCCTGTCAACACCGCCGCCGCGGCAGCAGCCACCACCAGCTGCTCATCCTGCGAGCCTCCGGGGTTCTTCCGGAATCCGCGTCACTGCGCCTGCGTGCTGATGACTCAGTCACTCACTTCCGAACTACAAGCCCCAGAATGCAACTGGTAGCGGAACCGAGGCAAAGAGCATCCTGAAATATATGTAGTCTGGGACGCAGGTCCACGTGTCTTAAAGACAGTGGCTATTACAACTACTGTAATTAATTAATGTTTTAGTAACAGCATTTATTGAGCACTTATTGTGTACTAAGACTGTATAGAGCACTTAAATACATTATCATTTTTAAAAATCACCTTATTAAACGTGAAGGCAGGGACTCAACATTTGTTGAGTGTATGTATTTATATATAAAGATGGATGAAGAATGTTCAGCCTTTACCATTAGGCATACTGAGTTTCCCAGACCAGTTCCCTGCTCGTTGTGTAAGGTACAACTTACTTCCATTTATTTGTCCAAAGCTGCCACTCTCGAGATTTCCAGAAATCTTACCATTTCTAAAAATTCATGAATTTTGGATTGTTGTTATTTTTTTAATTCTCAGCTGAGAATGTTAATTGATGAAAGAGAGAGAAAGAGATGGATGTAAGAGAGAAACAACCATCGGTTGCCTCCTGTATGTGCCTGGACCCAAGATCCAACCCACAACCTAGGCATGTGCACTGACCGAAAATCAAACCAGCAACCTTTTGGTGTATGGGATGACACTCCAACCAACTGAGCCAGAGGCCAGGGCTCTCTCTCCTGCCATTTGGGATGTGGTTACATTCTAATGGTCTCTTCCGTCTCCAGCCCAGTGCAGAAGTTTTCCCATCCAATCCACTGGACCATCTCAGTGGCTGCAGCCCTGTAGAGTATCCCAGGTGAGAATGAAGACCCTGGGGCACTATAGCGTTCAGAAGGTTTGGAGCACATTTTTCCATTTTCCTTCTTGCAAGTTCCCAGAGTTTGGTCATCCTTTTAGACTATAGCAACACTCATGACTTTGAGCAGTGTGATGTGCAGTAAAATCAACCCTGGATTTTAAGTGAGACCTGGACTTCAATTCTAACTTCAAGTCCATGCAAAGCCTCTAAGTGTGACCTTGAACATTGCCTCTCCCTCCCTGGACCCAGCTTCCTCATCTATAAAATGAGAGGTTTGAGCCCTGGCCGGTTTGGCTCAGTGAATAGAGCATTGGCCTGTGGACTCTAGGGTCCCAGGTTCGATTCCGGTCAAAGGCATGTACCTTGGTTGCGGGCACATACCCAGTGGGGAGTGTGCAGGAGGCAGCTGATCGATGTTTCTCTCTCATCAATGTTTCTAACTCTCTATCCCTATCCCTTCCTCTCTGTAAAAAGTCAATGAAAATATATTTAAAATAAAATAAAACAAAATGAGAGGTTTGAACAAATGAACCTCTGAGGTCCTTGAACTCGCAGGCAGTTAGGTATGAGCAGAGCAAGAACTGATAGGCCAGATGCTGAGGGTCACCAGGGCAGAGAGCCTCAGTTGCCTAGCAACAGGCAAAACTACAAGCCCTTGCAGACCACTCCCTTAAGCATTAACGCCTGGAAATGACTTATAGGCCTCAGCTGTGTTTCAGCCCCAGGCCCTTAGGAGTAGCAAAACAAGGCAAAGCAACATAATGGCTGACATCAGGACCAGCTGCAATGATTAATGACCCCCTGGCGACCAACCAATTAGTGAAGACCACACCCTCAGGAGACACTGGGAAAGCTGATGAATATTTTATTGAGATCCTCCCCTGTGACTTCCAGATAAAAGCCCTCAGAACTGAGGACCCTGCTCTTTCTCTATGGAGCATGTCTTTCCCCACCCTCTTCTCCTCCCTCTCCCCCCCCCCCCACACACATGCTCTTTCCCCCCCTCCCAATTTGTTTCCTGAATCCATTTCTTCTACAACTCTCTCTACTTCTGTGACATTCTAAATAAACTTTCTTTTACAGTTTGAGTCTTGGCTATGAATTCTTTCTTAGCCAGAACTCAAGTACCTAGGTTGCTGAACCAAGGTTGGGTCTGACTCCAAAGGACCTAACACCTGTTTTTCCACCGCTAACACTAGGATTGGCCATCCTCCCTCTTTGGTGAAAAGGTCAGATGGAAGTGGCACTCAGTTCCTTGAACTGGAATGCAGACAAATGTCCTTTGGTCAAGCATCCTTGAAAATATCCCTAAATGCCATCAGTTGATATGAGAATTAAAACCCTGACTTAACCCAGAGAGCTTAAGGTAGTGCAGTACAGTATTAAAAGTGTGGGCTTTAAATTTGAGCAGACCTGAGTTGGAATTGAAGCATGGTAGCAACCATGTTTGGGTAAATGTTTAATATTTTAATCCCGCTGACTTGGCTTCTGTCATTATTTGCTTGCTAAAATAATAGAAAAGTTATTTTGATTTTCTGAATTATATGAATCATCCCATCTGATTAAATACCCTATTGATTGTAATTTGAATACCCCATTGGTTGTGGTCATACTGGTTTTAGAAAACACATTCCTCTGTACCTGGAGACCAGGACTGACCAATTATTCTAAATTGACCCGATGGCTCCAGATAATGTGTTTCCGTTGACTCAGTGGTCCCAAGACCCCATGGCTCCAGATAATGTGTTTCCGTTGACTCAGTGGTCCCAAGACCCGATGGCTCCAGATAATGTGTTTCCTTTGACTCAGAGGTCCCAAGACCCGAAACTATAATTAATCTTTGTAGATAACTAATCGGCTCAATCTAGCTTCTGTAACAAACTGCTTTTTTGCAAACCAGGTTCCTCATTCCAAACCCCAAGATGTAATCAATACCTTTGTGATTTTTGCCTATATAAATCTGGTGTTGCGGCCATCTTAGCACTACGAGATTTGGAGAGCATAGCCCCCTCATAGTCCCAGCTTTGAAATAAATGTGACTCCTTAATTCGACTTCTTGAGGAGTCCTTGTGTGATTCGCGGGGTACAGTACAACAGAATACTAGCTCCATCACCTATTAGGAGTGTGGCCCCACCAGTTTTTCTTCGGAGCCTCATTCCTATTTGTGAAATAGGAATAATACTATTATCTACCTAATGGTATTATGAGGATTTAGTTAGTTAGCTATTTCATGTGAAGTGTTTGTCATAGTGCCTGCCAGAAGAGGTACTAAAAAAATATTAGGATGTTT
This sequence comes from Myotis lucifugus, assembly GCF_000147115.1. Lineage (NCBI taxonomy): Eukaryota > Metazoa > Chordata > Mammalia > Chiroptera > Vespertilionidae > Myotis > Myotis lucifugus. The sequence continues at coordinate 4,984,827 of NW_005871108.1, forward strand.
TTGGGAACTCTTCTTGAAGGTGCCAAATGGATGGGAAACTGAGACTTAGATAACACCGGGCACTGTATTAGTTTCCTGTGCTACTGTAACAAATTACCACAAACTTGGTGGCTTAAACAACAGAAATTTATTTTTTCATAGTTTTGGAGACCAGAAGTCTAAAATCTGTTTCACTGGCCACATTCGAGATGCTGGCAGGGCCACACTCCCTTTGGAGATTCCAGGGGAGAATCTGGCCCGGCCTCGCCAGCTCCTCCTGGAGAAGGAAATGCTGCTGGCATCCCCTGGCCTGTTCAGGGTGCATCGCTCCAATGTCCACCTTCTCCTCTGTGGGTATGGGTGTCACATCTCCCTCTGCCCCTCTCTTATAAGGACACCTGTGATTGCATTTTGGGCCCACATGGATAATATAGGACAATCTCTCCTCAAGATCCTTAATCACCTCTGGAAAGACCCCTTTTCCAAATAAGGTAACATTCACAGTGTCTAGGGATTAGGACCTCGTTATCTTTAGGGAGCCATTGTTCAGCCTAGCACAGGTTTCAGGTCTGGGCCTTTCCCTGCTGTGAAACTCACCCGGGCCTAATGGTTCTCCATATGAGTCCTTAGCTTGTCTTTTTGTCTCCCATTCAAAACTCTAGTATGGATAAGATTTTTGCCAGGAGAGTGGAGCCAGGTTGCTTGGTAATGACAGGTCTCTTTTTATGTGCAAGATTGAAATACTCATTATTTTTCTTTTTCTAGCTTGATGAAAATATGCACTTTTCAAACTTCACAGAACAAATACAACCATGACTTACATTTTCACAGTTTATGTGGTTTGTTTCATAGTTACCTCATGAGAAAAAAATATTGTTTTACCCTCTGGAAAGCATTAGGACTCTTTCTTCCTGACTTCACCTCTCACTCTGTTTACTATATTGGATTCTAGAAGGTTGTAGTCCACCAGAGAAGAGTCAGACTTGAACATTTACTTATGAAGAGACTCAGCGTCAATTGCCTCTCTACACCTTAATTTCCTGATTTGAGATGTGGACGTTGACAATAACATAAAAGTTTTCTGGGGATTAAATGGGACAGTAGTCAAAATTCTCAGTACTGTGACTGGCACATATTAAGTTCTTGACAAATATTCTCTTCCCTGCCCATTTATTCTTATTTTTAAAAAATGGGGGGGGGTGCATTTATTACTTCTATTTACTGAGCATCTTCCCCTAGAAATCCAAGGTTTTATGGGCAATAATTCCTGCCCTCAGAATTTGATACATAGTGCTGAACACACAGCAAAGATTCCAAAGTAGTCAAGCCACAGTCTTTTCCTTGGAAGTGCTTGAAATTTTGATAGAAAGACATCTATTGGTGAATACTTGGAATCAGAGCGTTCAAGTCTTCCTATGGGTCAATACGGTTTGGAGGATGCACAGATTGTATCAATACCCAAGGTCAATACTCTTGGACTCTGTGCTGAGTGGAACAAGCCTTGGACTAGTGGTCAGAAGCCCTAGGTTCTGTTATAGGTTTAGCCACTTTCTCTGTGTGATTTTAGGAGTCACTTTCCTTTTGGAGGTTTCAGTTTCCATATCTGGAAAATGAGAGCATGGGACTATCTCTCAGCACAAGGAAAATATTAACAGAATTATTGCAAAATAAAATCAGAAAACAGAATTCAACATACATTCACTGCAGAAATTTTCCCCTAGAAACAATCATAAAGCAGAACAAAATGGTCGGACAACATTACAAGTGAAGTTTGACTATTTCCAAATGAATCATATCAGTAATGCTAATAAGGAAATGGCCAAAATGTATCAATAATAGCAAGCATTTATATAGCATTTACTATGTTCTAGGCCAGGGGTGGGCAAACTTTTTGACTCGAGGGCCACAATGGGTTCTTAAACTGGACCGGAGGGCTGGAACAAAAGCATGGATGGAGTGTTTGTGTGAACTAATATAAATTCAAAGTAAACATCATTACATAAAAGGGTACGGTTTTTTTGGTTTTTTTTTTAGTTTTATTCATTTCAAACGGGCCGGATCCGGCTCGCGGGCCATAGTTTGCCCACGGCTGTTCTAGGCACTGTTCTTAGTACTTCACATATATCAACACCATTAATCCTTTCCAAAACTTTATGAGACAGCATTTTACAGATTTAAAAAATTGAAGCCCAGATTTTAAAAACTGAAGGGAGGCTTAGTAATAACCAGCATCTCACACTGAATAAGTGGTAGAGCCAAGATTTGGACCCAATCTATAACGACTGCATTGATGAAATTAATGACAAGTGTGAATAAAAGTCAAATACAGAATTTTAAAAGAGGTGGAAATCTGACTTCTGCAATGCCTTCTAGCTCTACCTTCTCATGATTCTACATTCAATATCCCCTTCTTTCTTTTTCGCTGGAAAGTCAGAGCAGAAAGTTGAATTCACTGAAGCTGGAAGCCAAGGCACTTTACTAGTAGTTCCCCTTTAACTGAGTACTCTTGACTACTTCCAGCAGGGAAATATCTGAGAATTCCTTTCCTAGCATCTGGGGATCGTGCGGTTCAAGTGGATTCCCCCAACTCCCAGAGCCAAGTTTGCATGCTACATATTTTGGGACTGCCAAAAAATAACTAGTTTATCCATGAGAAACTTCCCCTCTACTGCTTTGTAGAAATGCGTTCATTTCCCCTGACCACAGCTTATGTAAACATTTAGAGCACTGATTCCTTGGTCAGAGCCCCAGAACATGTATTATAATGCTCACGTTCCAAGTGAACTTGGATCTGTGGCCACATCTGCCTAGAGAAACTTAGCCAGCCTGGGTATATTCAGGCAAAAGTATAGAATCAAGAAGTGACCACAGATAGTCTCATAGTCTGGTCTGATGGGCTCAGAGAGGCCAAGTGGCATGCTCTAAATCCACAACTAGCACATGGCAGAGCTGAGATGTGAACTGGGACAGCTGTACCCCAGAGCCCATGGCCCTGGCCTATACCACTTCTACTCTGGGGCCTGGGAGGAGGGAGTGGGCTGAGTAGACAGCACAACGATGCCCTGAAGGAGTTTATAGTCCAGAAGAGAAGATACGGGGATAGAATGTGACAATGTAGCTACCATGGGAGACAAAATTTTATTGGTTTTGTGAAAACAGTGAGCGGTCACTTCTAGTTGGGTGCATCAGGGAAGGCTTTCAGAAGGAGGTGGTATCTAAGCAGGGCTTTGAAGGAGTGGGAAGGATTTGGAGAGGTCTAGAGAAAAACAGCAGAAGAGTAAAATATATGTAATAACTCATAAGAAGTTTGTTTTATCTCCACAGTGAGCTTAACACTAGAAACTTAATGCATTTGCCACATTAACAAATTAAATATGGAAAATCATATAATTTCATTAGATAATGATAAAGAATTGAAAAACTCAAAACATTTACTATAAAAGCTTAGCAAACTATAAGGAATATAGTCAATAATATTGTAGTAACCATGTATGGTGTCAGATGGATACTAGCCTTATTGGGGTAATCACTTCATAAGGTATATACATGTCTAATCACTGTGTTGTATACTGGAAGCTAATAGATATCATCTGTGATTAGAAAATAAATTAATTTTTTTAAGACTCAGGAAACTAAGAATAAAAGGAATCCTCCTTAATCTGAAAAAAGGCTTATAAAGGGTATCTATTTTAAAAACATACAGAAAACATCATATTTAATGGTAAAAAACTGAAAGCTTTCCTTTTTAAACAAGGAAAATGATAAGAATACTCTATATTTTCTATCATTTCTCTTCAACATTGTTCTAGAGGTTGTAGTGATAACAATAGTTACGAAAAAACTATAAAAATTAGAAAGGAAGAAATAAAACTGTCACTATCTACTAGCAATATGACCATGCATATAGGAAATCCAACAGAATCTATATATATAAAAGCCCAGTGACTGGAATGGCGGAACAACCAGAATGACTGGAACAACCGGTGGCTATGATGTGCACTGCGGCAGGCAACCAGCCTGATCCGGACCCCAATTGACCTGCACCCCGGCCAACCTCACCCCTGATTGGCCCTCAACACCCCAACTGGGGACAGGGCCAACCAGCAAACTTCCCGTGGCCCCTCTCCCTGGCCGGCCCAGCCCAATGGGCCCCCATCAGGGCGGGCCGGCTGGACCCCATCCATGCACAAATTCATGCACCAAGCTTTTAGTCTCTAAATAATTATTAGAATGAATGTTTGTTAAGGCTTCTAGATAAAAAGTCAATGCAACAAAATTATCAGCATTTCTATATACCAGCAATAATCAGTTAGCACCGTGGTCGGCAAACTGTGGTTCCCGAGCCACATGCAGCTCTTTGGCCCCTTGAGTGTGGCTGTTCCTAAGACTTAGGAGTACCCTAATTAAGTTTAAAAAAATTTGGCTCTCAAAAGAAATTTCAATTGTTGTACTGTTGATATTTGGCTCTGTTGACTAATGAGTTTGCTGACCACTGAGTTAGCACGTGAAATGTCTTTTAAATACAATTTTAAATACTATTTCAAAATATGAAGGACCTGGGGAAAATATAACAAAGGCTGGGCAAGATTTTTTTTAATATATATATTTTTATTGATTTCAGAGAATCAGGGAGATAGAAATATCAATGATGAGAGAAAATCATCAATTGTCTGCCTCCTGCATGCCCCCCACTGGGGATGGAGCCCACAACCCGGGCATCTGCCCTGACCAGAATCAAACCGTGACCTCCTGGTTCATAGGTCGACACTCAACCACTGAGCCATGCCGGCCAGGCTGTGCAAGATTTCTAGAGAAAAATATATAAAATTCTGACAGACACTAAAGAAGATGTACATAAATAAAAAGATATTTGTCTATCATGAATTGGATGATTCAGTATTGTGAAGATGTCAGTCTCTTCAACCTGATAAAATAATTCTAAAGTTCATGTGTAAAAGTTCAATATACAAAAACAGCAGAGCCACTCCTTTTTCTTATGGAGATATTTTTCTTTATTGAGAAGCTTAAGACTTGGGTACATCAAATAAAACCATTTTTTTTTTGCGGGGGGGAGGGGGCGTGGGGAATCAAACCCACAATGGAAAAAAAAACAACTTAACACTGGGCCATAGCTGAACCCAGATAATATATTCTTTCAATTGAAAAATTCTAGGTGCTTCATAATTGACCTTTTGATATAAAATGACCCATTAAATTTGCAATTTGTGGTTCTTGGTGTTGAGGTTCATAGGACAAGCTAGGAAGTCTTCAAATCTTGAGCTGAATTCCATGAGGGTTTATTTGGCGTTTGAATCATGTTTTCCTTGCTTAGGAGGTAGCAGCAGCAACAGTGCCCAACTTCCGGGCAGCTTCTTTCTTGGCATGATGAGCCTGTAGAACCGTCACAGCTTCATCCCCCTGGTGCAGCAGCTCGGAGTTGCCGATCTCTAGAAGTACTCCGGTAATCTCTCCAGCCAGATTCAAACGATGAGTGGGAACAGACATTCTCCCAGCATCTGCTTTTGTCCTGGGGGGATGCTGCGGCCAGCATGGAGGCGGTCAGGGGCTACTGCCCCTCCACATGGACCCCAGGCTGGGGTGCCTGCAGAGGCAATATGGCAAGGTGAGGGCTGCAGAAACGGGAGGCATACTTATAAGATGCCATAGTCTGAGGAGCAGCAGTAGCCACAGCAGCGTGAAGTGCTAAGTTCTGTACAGCTTTGGGAACACCTCCAGACTGGCACCTGTCAGTCAGCCCTTGCTGGGCGGCACCAGCACCACCAAAGTCCATAGCCAAGTGGTCCAACTCTCTGAGCAGTTGGAGCCAGATGGCAAGAGTTGGACGAGGGCCAGGCTGGCATATTCTGGTAGCACCTGGCATACCTTGAAGCCTTGAGGTCTCCCACCTTGCTGCCAGTGTGGATTAGGTCTCCTCTGTGCTAACTGGTTAGGTGTGTAATATGGAGGTCTTCCCTGAGTCTGTGGAATTGCTGGCAGAAAGTAGCCACCAGGTGCAGACGGAACTGATTTAAGACGGCATCAGCAGGAAGTGCCCTCATTCCGGCCACCCGCAGCATATACTGGTTGGTCAGGTGAGCCTTTTGCTCTTCCTTCTTCTGGGCCAGGGTGACATACAGTGGTTTGGAGCCCATGATGCCTCCGTTCATCTAAGTGACTGCTTTGGTTGCCTCCTCAGGAGATGAGAAGCAGACAGAGCCAAACCCTTTGCTTCTCCCATCCTCCAGCATTACCTTAGCACTGGTGATGGATCTGAAAGGAGAAAACTCTTTCCTTAACTTCTCATCGCCAATGGTGTCATCCAAGTTCTTTTTTTTTTTAAATATATTTTATTGATTTTTTACAGAGAGGAAGGGAGAGGGATAGAGAGTTAGAAACATCAATGAGAGAGAAACATCGACCAGCTGCCTCCTGCACACCTCCTACTGGGGATGTGCCCGCAACCAAGGTACATGCCCTTGACCGGAATCGAACCTGGGACCTTTCAGTCCGCAGGCTGACGCTCTATCCACTGAGCCAAACCGGTTTTGGCCCAAGTTCTTAATATAGAGATTCACCCCCTGATATCGACTAATTCTCTCTTGCTTCAGCTGTTCAAATTTCCATTTTAACTCAGCCTGCTGTTGCACTGTCTTCTGTGCACAGCCTACAGAAATGACTTTCCCACTTATTTCTTTTCCATTCATTTCTTCTACAGCCTTATTGGCATCCTCATGTTTTCTGTAATTCACAAAGCCTTTGGATTTCCCACTGGAATCTCTCATCACCTTGACACTTAGGGTCTTACCAAACTGGCTGAACAGCTCTTTCATACTCTCTTCATCCACTCCTTCCCCAAAGTTTTTGATATACACATTGGTGAACTTGGCTTTGGCTTCAAGCTCGCCTTCCTGCTCTTTTCCAGACTTGCATCTGCCCACAAACACTTGGGCGGTCATTGGGCGCATGCCGTTCATCTTGTTGATGGCTTTGTCTGCAGCCTCTTGGGTCTCAAAGTGAACAAAGACATAACCCTTCTCATAAGCCATTCTCATCACACTGTAAGAGACAGTGAGGGTCCAGGAAAGGCCTGACCCCACTCCAAGTCATGTGAAGGACATGAACTTGGCTTGCACCCCAGTTCTTGTGATCTAGGCAAGCAGACATTTTGTCATAGCAACTGTTTGTCATAGCAACTGTCAAACATAGATGGAACTAGACAAAGCTTGCCCAGTCTTGCCCAGTCTGTAATGATCTGCTACTTCCCTATGATAGGCCAAGCCCTAGCAGTGATCTATGAGCATGACCAGCCACAGCTTAGCTATAAAACAGTGTGTGTAAAAAATAAAGTTGCTGGTGCTGGTGCCTTGTGCCAGTCCTCCTAACCCAGGTCTCTTGCATTTCTTTCATCCCACGCCACCTCTACCCTGCGGGACCCCTTGGGAGTGGCTCTCCACAATTGGCGCCCGAACAGGGACTGAAGGTGGGCTTCGTGAGGACCCCGGAGTCACAGTCGGCCGAGTCAATCAATCAATCAATCAACCAAGTAATAAGTAAGTTTTGGGGCAATCAATCAAGTAATAAGTCATTTGTGTTAATTAGGAGTAAAACATAGGGCAATTAGAGACCAAAGAGTGCTCTCTGTATGCGCAGATGTTAAAGAACATGCTGCAAGCAAGAGGGGCTCGTGTAACAACTTCACAGCTAGAGCATTTTTTAAATTTTGTACAGGAAGTCTGCCCATGGTTCCCTGAGGAAGGGACGGTAAATATAGGAGTTTGGCAGAAGGTCGGACAAAGATTACGTGATTTTCATTCTGCAACTCCCACTCAGACACCGGTTAATGCATTTTCCTTATGGAATTTAATACGGGATTGTTTAGATCCCAAGCATAACCATAATCAACCATCTCTTAAGCCAGAAAAGAAGGAGAAGAGAAATATTAAAAATTGCATAAGGAAGGAAGCACCTGCTCTTAATAATCTAAGAAATACTAGGGGTAAAGGATTGAAGTTTCTAAGAATAAGAAATTATAAGAAGGAGAAGAGAGATATTAAAAGGAAATTAATCAAATAGTACAGGCCAGTAAGCCAAATGTAATAATTAATATCTCTTAATAATTATAAAAATATATAATCTTTAAATCATATATACACATATATATTTAATAGTCTTTCAAGTTAGATTTCAAAACTATAACCAAGGAATGACTTTGGGACATTTCATGGGCCCTGAAATGTTTTTCAAAAGTTTATTCTCTCTTCTTAAAGGATTTTTTAATAAAGCCAATTTAATATACTTAAAATCACATAGAAAGCTTTATCAAATAAAAATTAATAAATATATATTTTACGTTTTTGCCTCTAAGAAAGAGCAAAACAAGTTATTTTATTTAAAATTTCTTAAAATACAGCAATAGAATTTTAGGATATAATTTAAAATAACAAAAGCTCCTCGCTACTACATTTTAAATTAGGCTAGAGATAGGCAGTATTTACACCTCATAAATCAGACATAAAACTTTACTAAATTTACTAACTTTATTAATAAAGATACCTAACATAAGAAGCCAGTATCTTTATAAGCAATTAAATCCTAGTAAAGTAAATTCTTCACTCATATTACTGGCATCCCCTATAATCCCCAAGGACAAAACATAGTTAAAAGGGCACATCGTTGCCCTAAAAAATCAGATCCTAAAACACAAAGAAGGGGGAGCTAGGGGGTCCCTACTCTCCTCACCAAATATTACAACATTCAGTATTTAAATTTTTTAAAATCAGCAGCATGAGGAAATGGCTGCTGAAAAACACTCTATTCCTCAAGAACATAAGTCTAATCCTAAAGTAATGTACCGGGATCAGGTCGAAAGGCCTGGTGGAGTTGCTAACTTGGGGAAGAGGGTATGCTGTGTTTAAGTTCCAGATGCAGAAAGAGGCAGGACACGCTCCAGCGGAGGCGTTCTTAGCAGACCCTTCGGACGGAGGTGGCCCCTCCTCACCTGGGGCTCTTTGAAGAGGCTGGATACGGAAGCTCAAAGCATTCACTCGGAACTCTTCCTAGGAGTTAATTTTGGCTTTGATCGCCTTGACTGGACTTTTGCCAGTGACTTCGGCTGAGGTTCGGTGGACTCATATGATTAATCCACCAACCTTCACTCTGCAGACTTGGACTAATCCTGATCCTCCTTTAACTACCAAGGACTCGTACTATACTCAAGGGACTTGGGTGAGGCCTAATGGACATTTGGGAGACTCTCATTTTCAAGCATTGTTTAACCAAACCCTCACCTGGAATGTACCCACTGTTCTTCTGTATATTCCTTAATAGCTTTTATTATGTCTACTATGGTAATTATCTCTTCTGCTATGACATCAGGATTTGCTTTAAAAACCTCTATCCTTACAGCCCAACAAGTAGATAGTGGATTACACAACCTCGCCTCTAACTAGGAAACGGGGCAAGTTTATATTAGTAGCTAAAGCAATAGGGCAAAGTTGATTAATAAGTACCGTGGTAACGGGGCATCATTAATTAATTATGGTTTTATATAATTCATTTATGTTTTAGTAACTGCACTTAGCAACAATGATTAATTGTATAACTTTAAAGAAAATTCAGGCTATAATAAGTACAAAGGGACCTTGGCTTCCGCCTGCGGAAGTAGCAGCAAAAATTTTTAATGAGATTGAAAGTTGGTTTTCTTCTACCCGGTGGACCTCGTGATTGGGTTCCGGGATTATGCTACTTATATGCATAACCATTCTGCTTTGTCTACTTCCAGTCTGCATCCGAGCCATTGGAGGAAGCCTCCAATCCTTGCAAACCCCTGTGCATGAATTGTGCCTAAGACACAAAGAAGGGGGAGATGTAAGAGACAGTGAGGGTCCAGGAAAGGCCTGACCCCACTCCAAGTCATGTGAAGAACGTGAACTTGGCTTGCACCCCAGTTCTTGTGATCTAGGCAAGCAGACATTTTGTCATAGCAACTGTTTGTCATAGCAACTGTTTGTCATAGCAACTGTCAAACATAGATGGAACTAGACAAAGCTTGCCCAGTCTTGCCCAGTCTGTAACGATCTGCTACTTCCCTATGATAGGCCAAGCCCTAGCAGTGATCTATGAGCATGACCAGCCACAGCTTAGCTATAAAACAGTGTGTGTAAAAAATAAAGTTGCTGGTGCTGGTGCCTTGTGCCAGTCCTCCTAACCCCGGTCTCTTGCATTTCTTTCATCCCACGCCACCTCTACCCTGCGGGACCCCTTGGGAGCGGGTCTCCACATCACACATCACCTTGCAGGACAGAATGTTTTTGTTAGGTCCGCTCTGAAAGGAGCCAGGCCAAGAGACGTGAGAGTTTAAGAAATTTCATTGCCCACTCTCACAGCGGGGCTGAGACCAGCGCGTTGGTGTCAGCCCCAAGGGGATGGCTAGGTTCTCTTATATAGGGTAAAAGTATGCCTTGTAGGGTCAGGCTGTGAGTGCGCAAGTTGGTCAAGTGGAAGGGAGGGCACCGGTCAGTCAAGGGAGGAGAGTGCACTGGTCAGTCAGGCGGAGAGGATTCTTATCTTGCTTCTGCAGATGCAGGCCCTCTGCCCCAAGCTAGGGGAAAAGGCTTATAACCGTCCGTATTCCAGAAAGCATGTCCAAGCAGGAGAGATTCGGGGTAGTTCACCCTAACAATGTCCAAAAGCAGAACAAGTACCACAAGTGCCTTGCCGTCTATCGATTTGTCCAAGTTCTTGATGAAGATCTTTCCCACACCAGATTTTCTCTAAGAGGAATCCCTCATGTTGCGGACTGGCTTTCCCGTAACCATATCCAAGTTCATAGTATTCAAGGCCCGCTCAGCGTCAGGGGCTGGAAGCTGACGCGGGTGCTCAGCGTCAGGGGCTGGAAGCTGACGTAGGTGTAACCCTGAGGGCAGCAGACCTGGATGGACAGCACAGGGCCCGCCGGGCTGAACTGTGCATACAGCCCGGCCTCGGTGACCTCGGAGTGCAGGCAGCCACGTACAGGGAGGCCAGGGAGTAGCTGCGGCCGCAGCGTTCATCTCCCCAGCCCCCACCACCCCAAGGCCCGCCAGGAGGACTTCTTACAGGACCACACCGGACAAAAGGGGACAGAAGCTGGCGCAGGCTCGGCAACAGGAGGGCACTCGGAGCTCGGAGCTCGGCGCAGCTGGCTCCAGGCTGCAGGGCCGCAGACAAGAGGCTCGCAGAGACAATACGGCCTCCCTCCTCCCCGGCACCCCCCGGAACCCCCCGGCCCCCTCCCGCGGGAGTTTGTAATTTTCAGCTGTCCTGGTCTGAAGCGCCAAATTTCCAAAACAAATGTATGAAAATGGGGACTTCCCTCTAAATTACAAAAAAATCTTAAAGAGCCAACCAAACGGTGCCCACGCGGCCTTCAGGACATGGGTTTCTCTTCAAATACAGGCTTTTGGCGGCTTAAGATGAAAGCAGCCAGTGAAGAGAGACACAAAATATTAGTGGGTGCCGGCTCGGCCAGCCTGGGCCACACGCAGCCACCTCCACGCAGGGCCACCAAGGGCGGCGCGGACACGTGGCCGCGGGGAGGGCAGCGCCGGGCGGGGGCGGGCAGAGGCACGTGGACAGGCGAGCTCACCACAGACGATGGGGACCACAGACAGACGATGGGAACGACAGACAGGCGGAACGCCCAGGGTGGGCGGTGGCTGCAGCAGGCGCGGGCAGGCTGCAAAAGTGACTTTCCCCGCGGGCTCTCTGAGGAGGATTCTCTCTCTCTCTCTCTCTCTCTCTCTCTCTCTCTCTCTCTTCTTTTCTTTTCTTTCCTCCCTCCCTCCCTCCCTCCCTCCCTCCCTTCCTTCCTTCCTTCTCTCTCTCTTTTTCTCTTTCTTTCTTTTATTTTTTTTATCTTTTTCCTCTTTAGGCTACTGAGCCAAAGTGGCAGAGGCTGTGGCAACCCTGAGCGGAGAGAGCCAGCCAAAACACTCTTTAAGAACAAAGTGGGAAGACGTGATCCGTAAGATTTGAAGATGAATTATATACCTATACTAATTGCGATAATGTGGCATTGGTGCAGGGAGGGACAACCAGGCCATTGAAGCAGAATAAACACGTTCACTGTAAGTCAGAGATGCCACTGAGATCATGAAAGAGGAGCAGACTTTCCATAAGCAGTGCTGGGACAACTGGATATCCACGTAAGAGAAACTAATCATGACCTCTACCTCACACCATACACTTAAAGGTGAAAGACAAAACTATAAAGCTTTTGAAGATAAATAGGAGAATGTCTTCTCGTCGCTCCATGGGTTACACCTAGTCAGCTTCCAGCCACTGATGCTGAGTGGGCCTTGAATACTATGAACTTTGATGTGATTAAGGGAAAGCCAATGCACAACACATGGTCGCAGGGGGATCCCAGGGTAGAGAGAGATTTCTTAAACAATGTTAACATAAAAACATTCAAACCTGTAAAGAATTTTTGTGAGTTTATTTGAGCCAAACTGTAGACAATTGCCCAGAAGCAGTATCTCAATGGATTGGGATAATGCTCCAGAGAATGGCAGTTTTTCATCTAATTTTAGCCGACCATCCAGTAGCTATGATGCTCACTGACCACCAGGGAGCAGATGCTCAATGCAGGAGTGGAAACCACAGGCATGGAAACATGGGACAGACTGATGAATCGTAAGAAGGAAGTGGGGAGGGGGAAAGGCAGGAAGAGATTAACCAAAGATCTTATATGCATACTAGAGGCCCAGTGCACAGATTCCTACACCAGTGGGGTCCCTCAGCCTGGCCTGTGGGGATCGGGCCAAAACCAGCTCTCCGACATCCCCCAAGGGGTCCCGGATTGTGAGAGGGTGCAGGCCAGGCCGAGGGACCCCACTGGTGCATGAATTCATGCACTGGGCCTCTAGTGATAACAATAACAATGGAGGAATTTGTGATGTCTGTCCTGGCACCCAGACACATTAGATTGTGCCCCAAGGGGTCCTGAAATAGGGAAGTTACAACTTACCCAGACATTTCAAGGATATATTATCATAGATACAAAAAGACAGGCTAACGTAAAGGTAAAGGTTGACCTCGTCAGTGAAGATACCAGCCTAGGATGAAACTACCCACCTTAACTGCTTTTAGTTACAGTTTAATTTCAGACCATCCTTTGTGGTTACTGTAGGTCTCTGAATTTGCAAGACTGCCATGCAGGCCTTCCCTGAGCTTGTCAGGTTAGCATGTGGCCCCTTTCATCCACAACAAGGTACAAAAAGCATGAACTAATGGAAAAGACTGATAAAATTGGGAACTTCTTAAATTAGGAACCTCTGTGTGCCATGCCTAAAAACAAGATAAATAAAGTGAAGAGATAACATTTATGTGCTCTGTGCCCAGGAAACCAGGAGGAACAGAATTGGCTGAGACTGCAATACATGAGAAGATAAGTCTGGAAAGATAGGCAGAAGTCAAGTCTGGAGTACCAGGCTCCCACTATGTGCTGGACAGGCAAGAGCTGGAATCATCCCAACTTTATGAGGCTTCTTGTCAAGTTTCTTAACTTGGGCTGTGTTAGTGTCCACAGGGGAAAATCTTGAGTAAGATTAAACTTGTACTTAGTGTCTACCCTCCATTCTTCCTGCTGCAGGATCAGTTCTGTTTGCTGCCCCAAAGCCAAATTCCTTTCTTATCTCTCTCACACACCAAATGTGTACTGTGTTCTGTCACTTTGTATGAGTCATCTCATCTATCCTCAAAAGATGGTCTAAGAATTAAGAAAGCATATTTTGGAGTCCACTCACCTGGGTTTGAGGCCCAACTGTGTTTTTTACTAGTTGGGTCAGTTCAGTGTTCTGTGCCTCTGTGTTCTCATCTGTAACATGGGAATAATGGCTGTTTTTCATACTTTCCATAGGGCGCAAGTGAGAATAAAACACATGCACTCTGCTTACTTAATACTGTGGCCTGCACATTGTAAATTCTCAATACGCGTTATTGTTATTCCACATCCTAAGGGGGAGGTGATCTGTGGACCACACTTTGTTGGTATCTGAGTTGGGCCCTGCTTGGCTAAACTGTGTATCTTCACTAGCTAGCAGGAGAGGGAGAGGGCTGGTCCTCTGAAGTTCAGCTGGGCTCATTGCCAGTCCCTGGCTCAGCTTGGCTCCCCGATAAGGCCTCTCTCCTCACTCATTGGTGCTGCGAGCCACTGGCCCTGCTCAGCTTCCTGTCTCCCTTATCTTCCCTCAGCATGTGCTCTCTGGTGTGGGAAATGCCACCACTTGCTTCCTTCCCTTTGCTCAGTGGGACCTTCATTCTTTAGCTCTCTGTCAAATCTCAGCTGCTGGCCCTGTTCCCACTCTGCTCTGTGGATATCTGCCCCTCCAAGTTGCAGCATAGGCTCTGGCTCCAATTGCAGCATTTCTCTTCTCTTCCTTATCCCCAACCCTGGGGATAGAAGAAGAAAGGGGGACACCCTTCAAGTTGCCCCCTCTCACCAGCTTCCCTATCCCCAGTACTCTCTTCACACTCCCTGTACCCAATCCCATATCCCCTTCCTCTCTGAGTTAGGCAAGTTACTTAAACTTTGTGGGCTTTAATGACCTCATCTGTAACATGGAAAAAATGATCCTTGTGCTCTCTGCCCCAGAGGAATTGAGAAAGGACTAGCATGAATATTGGGCATTTTTTTAAAAATATATTTTATTGATTTTTTTACAGAGAGGAAGGGAGAGGGATAGAGAGTTAGAAACATCAATGAGAGAGAAACATCGATCAGCTGCCTCCTGCACACCCCCTATTGGGGATGTGCCCACAACCAAGGTACATGCCCTTGACTGGAATCGAACCTGGGACCTTTCAGTCCGCAGGCTGACGCTCTATCCACTGAGCCAAACCGGTTATGGCGGGCATGTTTTATATTATGCATAACATAAATACTCAAGCATGTTGGATGTATATATTCAAAAATATATTAATGGATTGTGATCCCCCAAAATTTTTGAGATACTTCTCTGTAACTAGCTCTGTGGATGGTGGTGTGGCCCCTATTTAACCCGTTAACCAGGCCCTACCTGCATAGATCAAAGACTCACAACACTGAATTTCAAATTGGTTCAATCATATACTTTATCACCCTCTGTCCCAAAGCACCTTTCAAGCACTCAAGGAAGAAAAAAGGCAAAGCAAAAAGATGCACAAACTAGGAATCAGCAAAACCAAAATGAAGTGCCATTTTGCACCCAGCCATCTGACAATACCAAGAGTTGGCAAGGGTTTGGAGCAAGGCCATGCATGTGCATTACTGGAAATGTAAATTGGCCGAAACATTTTGTAAAATAGTTTGGCAGTATCTAGTAAACTTGAAGATGCAGATACCCCATGATTCAGCTGCCGGAAGCCGGTCCACCCTTGCTGCTTGACATAGTCGCTGCAGGGAAGAAACATCTGCACAGCTTATGTTTCAAGGGACCTGGCGTATATGACATATGTTTGCTCCCCCTCTTAGTGCTATGTGTTTTAAACAGGACCACCTCCCTGAGAAAGGTTGTTTCCCCAGGTTAGGGATTAACAGGACTAAGGAAGAGAATAAATCAGTAAATCTCCCTAGTGTTACAGAAATACCATGTACTACTTATGAAGAACTTGGACTAAGACTGTTGGCAATAAATTTGGGACTTGTTGGGCCCACATCCCCAGGGGTCTGCCTACCAGGGAAAGCACCAAAGCCTATACTCCTGGAGATCCACCGACACAGGGCAGTCCCAGGGAAGGCAAGCAGTGAGGCTGGGAGGACATAATCTTTACTGGGTAGAATAATCTCCTTCAGTCACTTCCTTGTAGCCTATCAGTAGAGCAGTGACCTTGGAATAGCCCTTGTAATGGAACACAGAGATTAACCTAGACAAGATTAAAATCAACAGAACTAGAGACAGGATTTTTGGCAAAGGTCAGATAAGAAACAAGGAACTGTAGAACGTTACCCAAAACATACCATGATGTAATTATAGAGGCATGCTTATGGGATCAAATAGTATAAATATAGATGTAACAGGACAATAAAAAAGAGAACTGATCAACTGAACGCTGTCTCCATGTCATTCCTTCGCTGACTCCGTCCACACCTTTGGGAACCCCTGGACCTGATGGGGCAGGACCCCAACACTCAGCTATTCCACTTCCAAGTTTATACCTACAAAGATTCTCCCACAAATACACAAGAAAACATGTACAACAAGTATGTCAAACTCGCGGCCCGCGGGCTGCATGCAGCCCACAACCAATATTTTTGTGGCCCAGCCTATATAATGGTATGTAAGAAAGGTTTTAATAAAAATTTTGTAACTTTATTTTTATAATATCCTGTTATACATAATTATTAATAACAAACTACAACGTTCGCTAATGACTGATTGCTATAATCGTGTTGCATTCATTTCCCTTACATGCCTTACTGTGCACCATTTCTCTCCACTAATACTAGCAGCAAATATTTTAGCAGCCGATTGCCACATCATTAGTCTTTGACTGACTTGTTTGGTGTGCGCAACAGGAAATATTTCACTTTCGGAGAACAAAAAAACCCAAAACCTGCATTATTCTTATTAATTTGTGCATTTATTCAGTGTCTGGTAAGTTAACGTTCAAGAAAAAATATTAAGCCCTAGCCGGTTTGGCTCAGTGGATAGAGTGTCGGCCTGTGAATTGAAAGGTCCCAGGTTCGATTCCGGTCAAGGGCACATGTCCGGGTTGCGGGCTCAATCCCTAGTGGGGGACTTGCAGGAGGCAGCCGATCCATGATTCTCTCTCATCATGGATGTTTCTATCTCTCTCTCCCTCTTCATTCCTCTCTGACATAAAATATATATGTGTGTATATATATTAATTTTTATTAAAATGTTCTATTTTATATATATTAGAGGCCTGGTGCATGAAATTCGTGCACAGGTAGGGTCCCTAGGCCTGGCCAGCGATCAGGGCCAATTGGGGCCTTCTGGCTGCCAGCTGGGGCCTTCCTTCTGATTGCCAGCCAGGGCCTCCCTTCCCTGGCTGCCGGCTGCAGGCCAGGGCCTTCCTTCATTCCGCACCACACCCTAGTGGTCAGCACACATCATAGTGAGCAATCGAACTCCCAGTCTCCCAGTTGAACTCCCGCAGGGACACTTTGCATATTAGCTATATATATTTTATATACAGAGATATCTTTGTTGATTTCAGAGAGGAAGAGAGAGACAGAAACATCAATGATGAGAGAGAATCACTGACCGGCTGCCTCCTGCACATCCCCCACTGGGGATCAAGCCCGCAACCCAGGCATGTGCCCCTGACCAGAATCAAACCCGGACCCTTCAGTCCACAGGCTGATGCTCTATCCACTGAGCCAAACCAGCCAGGGCAAAATGTTCTATTATTTGTTAACGATTACTCGTTTATTTCAGCCCATTGTATTCAGCATGTCTCCATCGAAATAAACCTACATTTTTATGACAATTGAAGCTTTTGTTTTATTACAGCCCACATAAACTTAAATCTTGTTTATTTGGCCCATGTTAGCCTTTGAGTTTGACATGCTTGTTTGTAATAGCAAAAAACTGGGAAAAAACTTGAATGATTAACAGTAGGAGAATGAATGAATTGTGGCATACTTATAAAAAGGCATACTATAAAGCAGTGGAGATTAATGGAGCTACACATAATGACAGGATGAATTTTATTATATGTTAGGTGAAGCAAGTTACATAGGAATTTGTGCACTTCAATACCATTTATAGAAAATTCAAAATATGCAAAATACTATATGTTACTTAGAGAGATATATACGTGTAGTATAAGTATATAGAAATGTAAGGGGATGAAAAATAGCAATTTATGATTAGTGGTTACTTTGATGATAGAGGGGAGAGATGTGCAATTGAGGAGGAGTACACAGGAGGTTTCAATGATAATATTTCATTTCTTATGCTGGGTGGTGGGGATGTGTATGTTTGTAATAAAATTCTTCAAGCATGAAATAATTCGTCACATATAAAATATTTCATAATATCCTATATAATAAAGAGGTGATATGCAAATTGACCCTCACTCCATCACACCACCACAAGATGGCTGCACCCACAGTGGAGGCAGGGTTCCTGTAACACAAGATGGCTGCGCCCACAGCAGAGTCAGGGTTCCTGTAACGAGCCATAATGAGCAATCAGCAGGGACCTGAGGCCGTGTCCCCCCACCCGGCAGGGCTTGATGGGGGACCTCAGGCCGCACCCCCGCCCCAGCACCAGGCCAGGGGACCTGAGGCTGTGCTGGGGGACCTGAGGCTGTGCCCCCCACCCAGTGGGGCTTGACGGGGGCCCTGAGGCTGTGCCCCATACCCGGCGCCGGACCAGGGGACCTGAAACTGCGCCCCTAGCCTGGCGGGGCTTGACGGGGGTGGGGCTGGCTGGGTCTGGATCTTGCCCAGTGGGGGTGGGGCCATCCGGGTCTGGGTCTCGCGTGATTTTGAGGTGCACATGGGTGGGCAGGGACTTGACTCTGGGTCCCACGGAGTGCCCCAGACTCTGACAGGAAGAAGATTTTCATACACATTTTACTAATTTTCTTTCATCTCTGACACTTCTATTACAGAGAAAGGGCAAATAGCAATATTAAAATATTTCCTCTAGTTCCCTTTTAACGTGCAAGGATTTCGTGCACCGGGCCACTAGTTTTTTTAAAAAATTCAAGACTATAATTCGCATTGATTGATTTAAGTTCTTCCACTTTTCTTGAGACCAGGAAAACAAGGCCCCAGTTCTTCTGAGTAGACTATTTTGGTAAGCTGGAAAAGGACTGTGATGTTGCAACAACTAGGAGGTGAGCATGGACATTCTTACATATAATCAATTTAGAGACTAGGAACCTGGTATGTGTCCAGGGTTTGCCCCGATTCTACTATGACATCAACTTTCCCTCTAAGAAACAGTGCATAGAATAAAAAGTTAAAATCTCCCCCAAGCACTTTCTCTCTAATCCCATCCCCAGAGATCATTTCTATTGACAGAATCCTTCCAGACATATACACATCTGTGAAAAATTTTAAAGTAAAAATAGATGGAATTACACTATATGTATTTGCCACACTTCCTTTATTTACTTATCAATGGCTCATTTCAGTACATCAGCTCATAATGATCTGCTACTCTCTTCTGCAATAATTTATTACTTAAAATCTATTTTTAATTCAACAAGAGACATATGATCACATTCTAGATGCAAAATTCTCCAACAATAGAGTGATAAAACCCTTCACAAATTAGAGTGTAAAGCCTTTCACAAGATTGCCACCCCTAACACACACACACACACATTCTTAGTCTCAGGCCCCTCCCTGGAGGTAAACCACTGCTATATTTACAGTACGTCCTTCCAGATTCACTTACTCCCATAAAGAAATAGGTTGTTTAGTTGCTGTGTGTGTAGTTGACATATAAATAGTTCCAAACTGAACATAACGTCCTGCAACTTACTCTTGGAGATTTATGCACATCATAACTATCTCATTCAGTCATCCATTAGCTGATATTAATTATAATACAATAGGCCTGATGCACAAAATTTGTGCAATAGTAGGCCTTCCTTCCCCCTGGCTGCCAGCACCGGCTTCCTTCTGGCGCCCAGGACCCAGGCTTCCCTCGAAGCCCTGGCGTGGTCTGGAAGGACATCCAGAAGGATGACTGGTCTAATTAGCATATTACACTAATAAGATTGTGACTTCAGTTTAAAAACTATTGCTTTAAATAATCAATCCTCTATTGAGAATTATATTGGTCATAATTATCTCCTATTACAAATAAATGAGCTCCTCTATACTCATCTCGTGACTATTTCTGAGTGCAAGATCCCTGATTGTGTAATTACTATTTTCTTCAAATTCTTATAAAAATGTAGCCAGCATGCAGGAAAACAATTCTAATTCCCGATCTGTGACCACCATGAGGCATAAACTTTGGGCAAGTCCCTGAACCTCTCTGGACCTCGGTCTCCTCAACAGTCACCTGCTGGTCCCTACACCCTAGAGTCTGCTCTAAGTTGATTGAAAACAGATGCCCCACCCCCTGACTCAGCGAGGGCAGGACTTCTGGAAGCCCCTGCTCCCCCTTTTCCGCCTCTCCCTGTTCCTCAGAAGCGGTTTAGGGAAAAGGGAAAAGGCAGGTCTGAGCAGGAGAATCCGATGCAGGGCGGGGCCGGGGGCGGGCAAGAGGAGGCCGGCCCCCTAGTAGGAAATGAGCCGGGGTTGGAATAACACTTTAAAGGCCTGACGCCCTCTTCCTCCTCCCACCCCCTGGTCACCTCCCAGCTCCTCCGTTCAGCTTTCTCCCCTCCCAGGCGGTCCTCACTCCCCCAGGCTGCAGTCAGTGGGAGCCCCCAGCCTGCCAAAGCCAGGAGTACAGGTGGGATCAAGGTCCCAGGATGTTGAGAACATTGCTGCCACTGCTGCTTCTACTGATTCTGCCCGGCAGGGCCCTTTGTATCCAGGAAACTTCCGATGGTGAGTGGGGGCCGAGGTGGAGGGGAAGGGAGGTCACATCTCCTGCCTCAGGATGGCTCTTCGGGTATGTGGGCTAGACCAGAGGAGAGCTTATTCACCGTGTCTGTATTGTGGCCTGCTGGGTCTCTCTATAGGGCAGGCAGGGCTCCGGGGACTGGTGTGTGTTCCAAAGCCAGGTGAGAGAGGGGAAGACGGAGCAGGCTGGTGGTGGGGGTGGACAACACCGGAAAGATGGGAAAGGGACTGGTAGAAGCGTTGAGGGAATTAGCCTCAGGGAGAGGGGATGGAGTAAAATCTGGAGAAGGAGAGCTGAGGGTGATGGTGGATGGGGGTGAATCTAGGGACGATGGGAAGACACCCAGAGATGAGATGAGAAATGAAAGGAATTGGAGGACACGGAGAACTGAGGGAATACTTGGGGAAAGATTGGGGCTGAGGTATGTGAGGCAGAAAAGGAGAATAGAGAAGGTGGAGGAAAACTGGGGACAGTGGGTGAGGTGAAGCTGGGGAAAAAGAAGCTGTTGTCAGCGGGAGAACTCAGGAGATCAGCTGCCTGAAGTGAGGGAAGCACAGAAGGGGGGTGATTGCCCTTCATTGCAATTGCACAGGGCCTCTTCTTTCTCCCACAATCTCTATAGCTTTAGTCTCCCCTTCTGAGAGGGAGTGAATAATAACCAGAATTCAATGAGTGTTCACTATGGTTAAAGCATGTGTTGCCTCATTTAACCCCCACAAACTCTCTACAAGGGATGTAATATCTCCATTTCACAGAGGAGGAGACGGGGGCACACAGCAGTGAAGAACCTGTCTAAGGTTATCCACACAGATGTACTTATTCACACCTGCAGACACAGAGCACTTCTCAAATGCAAACGTGGTCACAGCACAGATTTGCAACCCCAGACTCATTCCCTCCTCAGACATTTTCTAGGCACCAAATCTGTGCCAGGCCCCTACTAGGCGTAGGAGGTAGAGATAACCATATGAACCTGTAGCCTAGAGGAGCCCATGGTAGCCTGTGTGTTTACAGACAGGTATGTGGAATCTCGGGTCATTGAAACCGGTCCACTGTCTGGAAGGATAAAGAGAAGAGGCATCAGGAAAACTCCTCCAAGGAGAGAACAACCATGTTGGGTCTTGAAGCATGAATAGAAGTTTGCCAGGAAGCAGAGCAACCCGGACATGTTATTTACATGTCAGTCAAAAGGCAGCATGAGGAGTTTGATTCAGCCAAGCACTGGGCAGAGACTGAAAAAGGCAGCAGGGGCCTGGTCCCCTTAAAATCCTTGCTAAAGACTTTGGACTTGATTCTGTGGACAGATATCCTATAAGGAGTCAGTATAGCTGGCTGACGAAGAATGCTAGACGCAGACTGCTTGCATTCAAATCTTGGCTCTGTTATACCATTTTAGCCTGTTTCCCGTATGGACTGGGGTTAATAATAGTAGCTCCTGTATTAAGTTAAAGGAAGGAAGGCACAAATAACATAATAATGTGTGTACAGTGCCCAGGTCATTATAAGCCCAATAGCTATTATTATTGTTGTTGTTGTTCAGGGGTCCTCAAACTTTTTAAACAGGGGGCCAGTTCACTGTCCCTCAGACCGTTGGAGGGCCGGACTATAGTTTAAAAAAAAACTATGAACAAATTCCTATGCACACTGCACATATCTTATTTTGAAGTAAAAAAACAAAACGGGAACAAATACAATATTTATATTTGCATGTGGCCCGTGGGCCGTAGTTGTTGTTATTGATAGGGGAGTGTGTCCCTGGAGGACTTTACATTTTTTTATTTTTTTGTTAATCCTCACCTGAGGATGTTTTTTCCATTGCTTTTTTTTAGAGAGAGTGGAAGGGAGGGGGAGAGACAGAGAGAGAGAAACATCGATGTGAGCGAGACACAGCAATTGGGTGCCTCCCGCATGCTTCCTGACCAGGGCTGGGTATTGAGCCTGCAACGAGGTACATGCCCCTGACAGGAATCGAACCTAGGACCCTCAGTCCGCGGGATGACGCTCTATCCACTGAGCCAAACCAGGTTGGGCTTCACTGGAGGATTTTAAGCAGAAGGACATAATCTTATTTCCGGGTCAGGTGGAGATCAGATTAAGAGGGATGAAACTGAAAAATGAGGGGCAGGGGCATGAGGAAAGAAGTTACTACCCCAGTCCCGATGAGAACCAATGAGGCCTGAAGTAGGGCAGTGGCAGAGGGGACAGAATCGGGGTTCTTATTGTAGGTCAGGAATTGTTGACCAGCTGGAAATGAGGGGGCGGGGGTGAGAGAGAGAAGGGAGATCAGAGTGGGTCTTCCACTGACTGCCTGGCTTACCCTCAGGCAAGTGGCTTCTCCTCTTCTGGCCTCAGTTTCCTCTTCTGTAAAATGAAGATAATAATCCCTGTCCTCCCCTCCTGGCAGGGTTACTGTGAGCATTAAATGGGAGGAAGGGTGGGCGGACACTTTGTAGTTTATGAAGGGCCGAGAAGGTGGGCGGCCGGCTTCTGGAGACGGGGTTATTAACTCCGGCTACTCGCCGACCCATTCCACGCCAGCCCCTCTCAGGCCAGCCAGGGACCAACGCACTGACTTCCGCCCCCAGGTGCTCAGAACCTCCACATGCTCCAGATCTCCTACTTCCCACACCCTGGTCAAGTGTTGTACCAAGGCAACGCGTCGCTGGGGGGGCAGCTGACGCACTTGCTGGAAGGCCAGGACTCCAACATCACGATTCTTCAGCTGCACCCCTTGCAGGAGCCCCAGAGCTGGGCGCACACAGAGGGAAGCGTGCGGCTCTACCTGAGCAACTTCCAAGGCATAGTGCAGCTAGTACACCAGGAGCGGGGCGTGGCCTGTGAGTGGGTCACGCTTGGGGGGCGTGGCCTGGGGAGGGGACCTGTGGGTTCCCAGAGGGGTCTTGTGGATGGACCTGGCACACATGGGCGTGGTCCTGTGGGGACGGGAGGCTCTCAGGAGCCCAGTGGTGCCCTGGCACCGGCATTTACTGATTGCTGGGTAAGAGCTTGAGGCTGGAGAGGAGTCCGAGCCTTCTGTCAGGCCTTCCTCCTGCTGGCATGATCTTGAGGTAGACCCACCCTGAAACCCTAAAGTTCACTTCCCCCAGGTGAACATCCCTACACCTGGCACCCTCTCCACACATCCCCTTGACCCTGAATCCCCCTCCACAGTTCCTCTGACCGTTCGCTGCTTCCTGGGCTGTGAGCTGCCTCCTGAGGGCTCTAGGGCCCGTACCTTCTTTGAAGTGGCTGTGAATGGGAGCTCTTTTGTGAGTTTCCAGCCAGAAGCTGCCTTATGGGTGGCAGGGTCCCAGGTCAGCTCTACAGTGGTCACCTACACCCTGCGTCAGCTCAACGCCTACAATCGTACTCGGTATGACCTGCAGGATTTCCTGCAGAACACCTGTGTGCAGTACGTGAAAGAACACCTCACCACGAAAACCTTGAAAGGTACGGTGGGATTGGCCATGGGCCTGTATGTTGGGTAGGTTCCAGGCAAATGGATGGACCTGAAGGATGGAGACCTTGAGCAACAGGACTCCCAGGGCTGGGAGTTTGGGACAGAGTCACACAGCTTAAGTCACTTGGTGCACTAGTCCCCTACCTTTGGGGCAGAAATCCCTTGGGGTTTGATTCAAACCATAGATTCCTTGGGGGTATGTTCTTAAGGCTAACTTTCTGCATGTTCTCCAGGGAGCCAAACAAGCCGCTCCTACACTTCGCTGGTCCTGGGCATCCTGCTGGGCACTTTCATCATCGGTGGTGTGGCTGGAGGCATCTTCCTGTGCACAGGTGGACGGCTGTGTTAATTACTCTCCAGTCCGCTCTGGAGAAGGGCTGGACTGATGGGGGCTGACAAAGAAAAACCTCAGCTCACTGAAAAGCCAAACATATTCCCCATTTGGGACATGATATCCCATGTTTGGAGTACCGGCTTTCTTCTTCCAGATCTGCCCACCAAGAGTTGGGGCGAGGGAAGGGGAGAAGGCTAGATAGACGGAGTACTTGGTTGACTAGGAAACTAAGAACTTGCATGCTTCATTGCATTGGTTTGAGAAGTGAATGCTTGTCTATCTTTGTGAAAAACAGATGATGGAGTTGTGGTGGTGATGGTGGGGTCTATGGCCCATCCTCCAAAGACAGACAGAATCACATAACCAAGTAAAACAAGTCATCACAAAACCAAAATAAATAACATTCAATGCCTGCAGCTGTGTCAGCCATAGGAAGAGACAATGCTATGAAGGAGGTAGAAAGAAATAACAAGAGAAATGGTAGGAGTGTAAAATCCAAGTAATATGGGAACAAGGAGTTACTAAATAATCAGTCAATAATAGTAATAAATTCCTTATTTATGTATAAGGCATTATTATTTCCTCTACTTTGAAAATTTTCTAGAAAAGTACCCTATATCCCTTGCTTCTATGTCCTTATCTCCTACTAGAGGCCCAATACATGAAGTTCATGCAAGAGTAGGCCTTCGCAGGCCCGGCTGCCTCAGCCCTCGCAGCCCCGGCTTTGTCCGGAAGGTAATCCAGACAGTCGTCCGGACGGTCGTTCCACTGTTCGGCCGTTTGGTCAATTTGCATATTACACTTTTATTATTATAGATGCGCTCTTCAGCCATTGCAGTCTGACATCTCAATAAACTGCTCCAAACTCATCAATGACCTCTAATTGTGGAAACTGCATCCTCCATGATATCTGTACATTTCACTTTGTGGACTAGAGCTATTTTTACCCCAACTTCTGAAATACCATACTTCTAATTTTTAAAAACTGTTCAATCCCTTTGCCTATACCATCTTACTCCATTTATCTTGGAAATTTTAGCTCCCTTAGAATTCCATTTTTGGGCTCCTTGTGTTTCCCTTTAAACTGTATCTTTCTGGGCAACCTATTAACTTGCATGGCTTCAAATACCATCTATCTGTGGTGATTTCTATGGGGAAGCAATATAATCTTGTTTCTGAGAGCATGTGTTTTGTCATCAGACAGACTTGAGTTTTACTTCTTTCACCAGGCATTTTAACTTCTTAAAGTCTCAATTTCTTCATAAACAAAAGGTATGATAAAATATACAAAAAGGGTATAATAAAGATACCTACTTCATAGAGGCATTATGCATATTAAATAAGAATATATATGATATATGTATACTCAAATACAGGGTGGGGCAAAAGTAAGTTTACAATTATGAGTATGTAAAGCAGAGTTTATTCTTATATTATTATTTATTAATTATTGTATTATTTTTCATATGAACAATTGTAAACCTAATTTTGCCCCACCCTGTATAGCACTTGTTGTTGATCTCCAGACCATCCCCAAATGCATTCATTCTTGAAAATCATCTCTACCATAATATTCTGTAGACATTTTAGAGTCAGCATATTCAAAATAAACATATTTCTCCCCAAACCTATTCTTTTTCTCCTGTGGTTTACTATCAATTAAACAGAATTACCATCAAATCATATCAATGTAAAGACTCAGAGTTAACTTATGTTTACTCCCTCTTCATCCCCCACCTACAAAATACAATATCTGTAGAATCCATTCCCTCCTTTCCACTCCATTGCTTTTGTTTCAGGTATTATAATTCATCTCTTTCTTTGTGGTAGGCATGGAAGTGTGCCACCCAGTTCTACCTTCAAGGAACTTGCTGTTCAGTTACAGGGAGATAGCTTCTTGCTGTTTCAGTTCCTTCAGGGTATGCCTCACCTACAGAGAACAGTCCTACACAAGGGCCATCCTCATTTGTTGACTGAGCAAAGCAGGGATGTAAAGGTGCAGCCGTTCTGGCCTACTGCAGGACAATTCTGATGAGCCATAGTCACTCCAGAGCTCCTTGTCAAGTTGACTGGGTCTATGTCTGATCTATATTGCAGTTTAACTTTTCCCTCTATTCAATCCTGCTTCCTCCCCCTAGTTAATATCTTGCACCTCAAACTCTATCTCAGCATCTGCCTCCAAAACACCCAACCTGTGATTGACAACCTCACTCTGTCTACAAACTGAGAAATGTTCTCAATATTTTGTCTGGACCATGGCAATAGCCTCCTCCTAATTGTTCTCCTGGTCTCTAATTTCTCTGAGTTCTGTTTCACCTTCTATATAACAATAAAAAACCATTGATTTGATCATATTATTGTTTTATTTATTTATTTATTTATTTATTTATTTATTTATATTGATATCAGAGAGAGGGACAGAAACATCAATGATGAAAGAGAATCATTGTGGCTGCCTCCTGCACATCCCCTATTGGGGATCAAGCCCGCAACTTAGGCATGTACCCTGACTAGGAATTGAACCGTGACCTCCTGGTTCGTAGGTCAATGCTCAACCACTGAGCCATGCCAGCTGGGCTCATTATTCTGTTTTATAAATTTCCCACATTTATTGAGCTAAATTCAGAATCTTCAAAATGATATTTAAGAATTTGTGCAATCTGGTTCCATCCTAATTTTCAAATTTTATTTCTTAGTAGTTCTTTTTGCCCAACTGTGCTTTGGGTTATTGATTTTAAAAGCATATTTTTAAATGACAGAAGTAATACCACAACAGTACCAATACAGAAATTCACAAAGAAAAAAGTGAAAGACCTGTGCTTTTGCCATCTCTCTAAACCCATAACTTAAAGTTATGCTAAGATTTGTAGTTGCAAGCAACAGAAACCAACTCTGCCAACTAAAGGGGAAATAAATATTTGAAATCCTCAGAATTGATGGGAAGGCCAGCTAATCAAACTCAGAAAATAAAACCAGGGATCACAGCCAAAGTCACAACATAGGAATGGTCTAGGGAAGGATACCACAGCTGGAACTATACCTCAATCACCACTGTAGGCTGCCATCTCAAATGAATTCTACTCTGTTCTAGTATCTTTACACTCTTTGTTTAAGACTCAGAGTCCTGGTGGGAGGATTCAAATGGCCAAGCCATTTGCCTTTGCTGCAAGGAGAGTGGGAGGGAAACTTCAGGTATCTTTGGCTTTTCTTTTTTTTTTTTTAATATATTTTATTGATTTATTTTTTTTTTTACAGAGAGGAAGGGAGAGAGATAGAGAGTTAGAAACATCGATGAGAGAGAAACATTGATCAGCTGCCTCCTGCACACCCCCAACTGGGGATGTGCCTGCAACCAAGGTACATGCCCTTGACCGGAATCGAACCCGGGACCCTTCAGTCTGCAGGCTGATGCTCTATCCACTGAGCCAAACCGGTTAAGGCGTCTTTGGCTTTTCTTGTGGATTGTGGAACCCTGTCTCCCATTAAGATTCACACAAAGGAAGAGGTTTCAGATCTTGGGAAGACAAAAAACAAAAGCAAATCCTAAATTTTCACTAAGTCTCTGACTATCAGTTTATTTTCTATTCATTCAGTATATGTTTACCAGTAACTTCCATATACAAGGTTTTATACTGTGTACTTTTGTAGATACAAAATGATTAAGACATGCTTCTTGAGGAGCTCATTGTTTACTTGGGAAGATGAATCATACACAAATAAGAATACTACAAAGTATGCCCAGTGGGTATGGCCCAGTGGTTGAGTGTCAACCCATGAACCAAGAGGTTTGGTTCCTGGACAGGGCACATTCCCAGGTTGCAGGCTCAATCCCCAGTAGGGGGCATGTAGAAGGCAGCTGGTTGATGTTTCTCTCTCATCGATGTTTCTCTCTATTCCTCTCCCTTGCTCTCAAAATCAATTAAAATAAACATATTGCCTGGTGGTGTAGCTCAGCAGTTGAGCATCAACCCAGGAACCAAGAGGCCACAGGTTCAATTCCCAGTCAGGACATATACCCAGGTTGTGGGCTCAATCTCCTGTGGGGGGAATGCAGGAGGAAACAGATCAATGATGTTGCTCTCTCATCGATATTTCTATCTCTCTATTGCTCTCCCTTCTCCTCCCCCTAAAAAATTAATAAAAACATCTCTCTCTATATATATCCTATCTAATAATAGAGAAACATGGTAATTAACCGTAACTTCGCTACCCTTCCCATTGGCTAATCATCAAGGTATGCAAATTAACTGCCAACCAAGATGGCAGCCAGCAGCCAGGCAGCTGAAGCAAACAGGAGGCTTGCTTGCTCCAGTGATGGAGGAAGCCAACGTTCCCCGCCTGCCGCTGCCGGCCTCTGAGCTGCACTCTAAGAAACAATGTTGCAATTATAGAAGGTAAACAAACCCCAGAAACCTGCTTTCAGCCAGCCAGCCTCGGAGCAGGAGCTGCAACAGTATTTCAATTATAGAAGCCAAATAAACCCAAATACCCGCTTTCAGCAGCCGAGGTCTCAGAGCTGGAGCCGAGCCTCAGAGCTAAAGCCGACTCTCAGCTCCAGTGATAGCCATAGAAGGTAAATAAATCCCAGAATAAAAAAAAAAAGAAAAAAAGGAGAGGTTGGGAGCTTCAGTCACCTGCCAGCCTGAAAACTGCCCTCAGCCCCTCACCCAGACTGGCCAGGCACCCCAGTGGGGACCCCTACCCTGAAGGGGGTGTAACCAGCTGCAAACAGCCATCATCCCCTCATCCAGGCTGGCCAAGCACCCAAGCGGGACCCCCACCCTGATCCTGGACACCCTTCAGGCAAACCAGCCGGCCCCCACCTGTGCACCAGGCCTTATTACCTATATAATAAAAGGGTAATATGCAAATTGACCCTAACAGCAGAACGACTGGGAATGACTGGTCACTATGACACACACTGACCACCAGGGGACAGATGCTCAATGCAGGAGCTGTCCCCTGGTGGTCAGTGCACCTCCCACAGGGGGAGCCTCTGCTCAGCCACAAGCCAGGCTGATGGCTGCCAGTACAGCAGTGGTGGTGGGAGCCTCTCCTGCCTCCTCAGCAGCGCTAAAGAATGTCCATCTGCAGTTTAGCCCTCCTCCCCACAGGGAAAGTTGCCCTCCCCCGAGGGCTGCCAGGTGGCAAGAGGTATTTTTGATTTCCTTCTTAGGCCCACCCGGGAGGGGAGCGTTCCTAAGCCAGGGGGTTGCCCCCCTGCTGGTGGGCCCCCCCCCCAAAAGGGGACCACGGGCGGGTCAGGGGGCCCCCCCCCCCCCCCCAAAGGACAAAAATTTTTTTGTCCCCCCGGGCCCTTTTAGAATAAAATATAAAAAGCCTTAAGTTGACCATTTGGCCCATTCCACCTGTAGGCTATGATGCACCCCTGGCCCCCAGGGGGGGAAGATGGTCCAATGAACAGGCATGAAAACATTGAAAACAGTTTGTTAAATTCTAAAAAGAAAAAGAAAGAGGGAAAACCAAGAAAATATCCCCAAAGTTTTTAATCCATCAGACCCCGCACAGATTCGTGCACTGGTGGGGTCCCTCGGCCTGGTCTGCAGGGATCGGGCCAAAACTGGCAGTCCAACATCCCTGAGGGGTCCCGGATTTTGAGAGGGCGCAGGCCAGGCCAAGGGACCCCCCCAGTGCACGAATCTGTGCACTGGGCCTCTAGTATCAAATAAGTAAGTAAATAAATAAAATAAACATTTTTAATTAATAAATCTTTATTGTTCAGATTATTACAGTTGTTCCTCTTTTCCCCCCCATAGCTCCCTTCCACCCGGTTCCTACCCCACCCCATGCCCTTACCCCCCCGTCCTTGTCCATAGGTGTACGATTTTTGTCCAGTCTCTTCCCTCCCCCCACACCCTCTTCCCCCCAAGAATTGTCAGTCCACTCCCTTTCTATACCCCTGATTCTATTATATTCACCAGTTTATTCTGTTCATCAGATTTTTTATTCACTTGATTTTTAGATTCACTTGTTGACAGATATGTATTTGTTGTCACTTTGTCGTTCATAATTTTTATCTTTACCTTTTTCTTCTTCTTCCCTTTCTTTTTTTAAAAATATATTTTATTGATTTTTTACAGAGAGGAAGGGAGAGGGATAGATAGTTAGAAACATTGATGAGAGAGAAACATCGATCAGCTGCCTCCTGCACACTCCCCACCGGGGATGTGCCCGCAACCAAGGTACATGCCCTTGACTGGAATCAAACCTGGGACTCTTGAGTCCGCAGGCTGATGCTCTATCCACTGAGCCAAACTGGTTAGGGCTTTCTTCCCTTTCTTAAAGAATACCCTTCAGCATTTCATAAAATACTTGTTTGGTGGTGATGAACTCCTTTAGCTTTTTCTTATCTGTGAAGTTCTTTATCTGACCTTCAATTCTAAATGATAGCTTTGCTGGGTAGAGTAATCTTGGTTGTAGGTTCTTGCTATTCATCACTTTGAATATTTCTTGCCAATCCCTTCTGGCCTGCATGGTTTCTGTTGAGAAATCAGCTGACAGTCATATGGGTACTCCCTTGTAGGTAACTAACTGTTTTTCTCTTGCTGCTTTTAAGATTCTCTCTTTATCTTTTGCCCTTGGCATTTTAATTATGATGTGTCTTGCTGTGGTCCTCTTTGGATTCCTCTTATTTGGGGTTCTTTGCACTTCCTAGACTTGTAAGTCTATTTCTTTCACCAGGTAGGGGAAGTTTTCTGTCATTATTTCTTCAAATAGGTTTCAATATCTTGCTCTCTCTCTTCTTCGGGCACCCCTATAATTCGGATGTTGGTACGCTTGAAGTGTCCCAGAGGCTCCTTGCACTATCTTCATATTTTTGTATTCTTTTTTCCTTTTGCTTTTCCAGTGGGTGTTTTTTGCTTCTTCGTATTTCAAATCTTTGACTTGATTCTTGGAATCCTCTAGTCCAGTGGTCGGCAAACTGTGGCCCCTTGAGTGTGGCTCTTCCACAAAATACCACTTGCGGGTGCGCACGTCCAGTGCGATTGAAACTTCGTGGCCACACTCAAGGGGCCAAAGAGCCGCATGTGGCTCGCGAGCCGCAGTTTGCCGACCTCTGCTCTAGTCTGCTGTTGGATCTCTGTATATTATTCTTTATTTCAGTAAGTGTATGCTTAATTTCTAATTGGTCGTTTTTCATATCCTTGAGAGTCTCACTAAATTTCTTGGAGGTTTCTAGAAGATTCTTGAGTAACCTTATAACTGTAGTTTTGAACTCTATATCCAGTAGTTTGCTTTCCTCCATTTCTTTAGTTTGTGACATGTTTCTTTGTCTCTGCATTTTGGCTGCTTCCCTGTGTTGATAGAGTGACTTTGTGTGCTAGGTGTCCTATAGGGCCCAGTGGCTCAGCCTCCCTAATTACCTGACACTCTTGGTGCACCCCTTTGTGGGCTGTGTCCACATTCTTGTTGTAGTTAAGTCTTGATTGCTGTTGGTATCACTGGGAGGAATTGACCACCAGGCCAATTGGCTGTGAGGACCAGCTGTGTCTACAATGGGAGAACTGCTGTGCTGGAGACACCCTTATGGAGCAGGCCTTGCTTCAGTGGGGCTTTGATGCTCACTGAGTCTGCCCCTTGAGTGTGTCGCTTATGGATGTGAAGAGTTGTACTCTGGTATGGTCTCACACTGACCACTGGCTCTTGGATCTCCAAGGAGGTGCAAAGTCAGCTACTGCCTGAGGCCACCCAGCAGTAGCTACAGAGAGATCTGCAAGTTCCTCCTCTTTGTTTGGGGTTTGAAGTGCCCAGATGAGGCGCAGCTGTGAGGCAATGAAGGCTGCTGTCTAAGTCTTCATTTGGAAGCTTTGGCGCTTGGCGCTCTTTGACCCCAGCTGCAGTTTGTTAGATTTTAGATTGCAAAAGAACAGGCCATTCATATGCAAAAGCCTCTGCTCACAGCGTGGGTGGGGTTGTAAATTGGGTGGGGCAGGGTTTCAGGGAATCATCAGGGCAGAGCAAACCGCAATGACTGCCAGTCTGCTCTGCCTGGGAGAGGTCCCGGGGTCTCTGTTTCCCGCGGCCCTGTGCAGGAACAGTGATCGCTGCAAGCACCTCTGCGAGAAAGCCGCCCTCGCATTCCTGTCCCGATGCCAGACAGTCCAGTTTCACCCCGTATGTGTCTGGTTCCCCAGAGTCTCGCCTGGAACTGGAGTTCAGAGCAATTGTGAGCTTGTATTTCCCTCCTGATTGAAAAAGACAACAGCGTGCCCAGCTGCCAGCCCCTTTCTCGCGCTTCTGTACCTCCGCACTTCCGCACCTCTGAACCTCCTACCAGTTTCAATGTGCTTTTCTCTTTCCTTGTAGAATTTCCACTCAGCCAGCCTTCCCGTGGTTCTGGATGATAACCATTTTGTCTTTTAGTTGTAGTTTTTTGTTTGTTTGTTTGTTTTGTTGTTGTTGTTTTTTAAATATATTTTATTGATTTTTTACAGAGAGGAAGGGAGAGAGATAGAGAGTTAGAAACATCGATGAGAGAGAAACATCAATCAGCTGCCTCCTCCTGCACATCTCCTACTGGGGATGTGCCCGCAACCCAGGTACATGCCCTTGACCGGAATCGAACCTGGGACCTTTCAGTCCGCAGGCCAACGCTCTATCCACTGAGCCAAACCGGTTTCGGCTTAGTTGTAGTTTTGATGTGGTTGTGTGAGGCAGCAAGTACAAGTGTGTACCTATGCTGCCATCTTGGTTCCTCCAACATATTTTTTTAAAAGAATAATGCAAGGTAGGCTATCCTAATAACTGGAAGAAACATCAATAAAAATGCTATTTTGTGATTTACTGTTGTCACTATCATTTACATATTGCTTTATAGCTTTTTTGAATTCTTCAATGTGCATTTATCCTTTAGTACTCACTGAGATCTTGTAAGAGAGGTATTTCTCCTCATTCTAGATTAGAAAACATGCTTAGTGAGGATAGTAAGCAAAGTAAAGCAAGTAAATAAAGTAAATGGCAGGGCCAGTATTCAAAACTGTGCCTCTGTGTTCTAGAATTTATGCTTTTTTCTCCTCTGGTAAAATTAAGGGAATCAGAGGAATCTGGGGGAAGGGAGGTGTGAGATTTGTGGATGGGTAAGTTATGACCACGCACAGAGAGGAAACATAGACAAAATAGCTTAAGTAATGGCATATAGTTAGAAAAAAGCAGAGTAAATTTTAGAAATGAAAACTCACCCAGTGTGATTAGAAAATAAAGGAATGGTGGAAAATGAGACTGGAAAGGTAGGTGGGGATTTCATTGCATTGGGCCTCTAAAACCTGGTGAAGGAGTGTGTTCTTCAGATGGTAAACAAAAACAAGCAAGCAAACAAACAAAAAACAACTGGGAAATTATTGAAGGCTTGTGGACAGAAAGCTGCAGAATTCTTTTTTTTAAATATATTTTTATTTTATTTTAAATATATTTTTATTAATTTCAGAGAGGAAGGAAGTGAGAGAGATAGAAACATCAGTGATGAGGGAGAATCTTGATCCACTGCCTCCTGCACACCCCACACTGAGAATTGAGCCCCCAACCCAGGCCTGTGCCCTGACCAGGAATCGAACCACGACCTCCTGATCCATAGGTCAACGCTCAACCACTGAGCCACACCAGTGGGCTGCAGAATTCTTTTTTTCTCCTTTAGTCAATGCTGCCTCGCAGTAGTTCAGGTCCTCATCAGCTGTAACCTAGACTACTAAAATCAGATCTTACTTGCTTTAACCCCCTCAAAAAAATTACCATCAGAATGCTCTTTCTAAAACATGCCAGGCTTCTGCCCAGAATGCTTTAGTTCTTCCACTGTTCATAAGATTAAATCCAAATTCCTCAGTATGTAATGAAGACCTTCCACAATCCAGCACCAATCTATATTTTCTCTAGTTTCATCTTCAACCCCTCTTAGTCCATTCAGGTTGCTATAACAAAAATGTCATTCAGTGTGTAGCTTAAACAACAAACATTTATTTCTTAGTTCTGGAGACTGGGAAGTTCAAGACCAAGGTACTGGTTTATTTGGTATTTGCTGAGGGCCTGCTTTTTGATTCATAGGTGTCCATTTTCTAGTGTCCCCACCTGTGGAAGCAGGGAGAGAGCTCTCTGGAGATCTCTTTTGTAAGGATACTAATCCCATTCATGAGTGCGCTACCTTCATGACCTAATCACCTTCCAAAGTCCCCAATTTCAAATACCATCACATTGGGGATTAGGTTTTAACATATCAATTTGGAGGGAGGCAACACACTCAGTCTATAGCAGTGATGGCGAACATATGACATGCGTGTCAGAGGTGACACGCGAACTCGTTTTTTTGGGTTGATTTTTCTTTGTTAAATGGCATTTAAATATACAAAATAAATATCAAAAATATAAGTCTTTGTTTTACTATGGTTGCAAATATCAAAAAATTTCTATATGTGACATGGCACCAGAGTTAAGTTAGGGTTTTTCAAAATGCTGACACGCCGAGCTCAAAAGGTTCGCCATCACTGGTCGAGTATTCTCCTCCTCTCTCAACCTACCTTGTAGCCCCTCCAAATCACTCTTGTTTTCTCAAATACACTCTGTCCTTTCTGGTCATGCCAATTCATATTATTTTATCTTGTCAAACTCCTATTCATCTTTTGAAACTGAGCTCAAATGTCACCTCTGCTCTGAAGCCATCCATGATTCTCCTATACATAGCGTTTGATAAAATCCAATACCTTGTCATGATTAAAAACAAAACAAAACACTCAACAAACTAGGAATAGCAGGGAACTTATTCAACCTGATAAAGTTTATCTATTTAAAAAACGCACACCACAGTTTACTTAAATACACACTATGTATTTAAGTAAACATACTTAATGACAAAAGACTGACACTTTCTCCCTAAAATCAGACACAAGTCAAGGATTTCCATTCTTCCTACTTCTATTCAACATTGTATTTGCGCCCTAACCGGTTTGGCTCAGTGGATCGAGCGTCAGCTTGCAGACTGAAGGGTCCCAGGTTTGATTCCAGTCAAGGGCATGTACCTTGGTTGCGGGCACATCCCCAGTGGGGAGTGTGCAGGAGGCAGCTGATCGATGTTTCTCTCTCATCGATGTTTCTAACTCTCTACCCCTCTCCCTCCCTCTCTGTAAAAAAATCAATAAAATATATTTTTAAAAAACCCAAAACATTGTATTTGAGGGTTTAGCCTGAGCAATCGTGCAAGAAATATAAATAAAATGCATCTGGATTGGAAAGGAAGAAGTAGAGTATATCTATTCAGAAACTGCATGATTTTATATGTAGAAAATCCTAAAGAATCTGCTAAAAAAAAACCTATTAGAGCTAACTAACAAGTTTAACAAGGTTTCAGGATACAACATCAATATTTAAAAATAAATTGTATTCCTATGCACTAGCAATGAATAATCCAATAATGAAATTAAGAAGAGAATTCCATTTATAATAGCATGAAACAATAAAATACTTGAGAATAAATTTAACAAAAGAAGTGTGAGATATGTACACTTAAAACCACAAATTCTTATTGAAAGAAATTAAAGAAGGCCTAAATAAATGGAAAAACGTCCAGTATTCATTGATCAGAGACTTTCCTGTTAAGAGAGCAATATTTCCTAAACTAATATACAGATTCAATGAAATCTCTATTAATTCCCATCTGCTTTTCTGTAGAAATTGATACCCTAACCTAAAATTCAGCCCTGACCGGTTTGGCTCAGTGGATAGAGCGTCGGCCTGCGGACTGAAGGGTCCCAGGTTCAATTCCAGTCAAGGGCATGTACCTTGGTTGCGGGCACATCCCCAGTAGGGGGTGTGCAGGAGGCAGCTGATCGATGTTCCTCTCTCATCGATGTTTCTAACTCTCTATCCCTCTCCCTTCCTCTCTGTAAAAAATCAATAAAATATATTTAAAAAAATAAATAAATAAATAAATAAAATAAAATAAAATTCATATGGAAGTGCAAGAGACCCAGAATTGCTCCTCCCCCCACAAAAAAAAAAAAAACTTGAGTAAAATATTTGAGGACTCACACTTCTTGATTTCAAAACTTACTGAGAAGCTACAGTGATCAATTCAGTGTTTTACTGGCATAAAGACAGACCTATAGATCAATGGAATAGGACTGAGACTCCAAAAATAAACCCTTACATTTGTGATCAGTTGATTTCTA